>NW_019215222.1:0-20660 GCF_002532875.2 Varroa jacobsoni | reverse complement strand
ATACATATACATACACTAGTTAGGTTTTAAACGGAGACTATTGGTTATAGGGTAGTATTTGCAGCACGATGTCATATACTTTATCTGATGACCAGCTGTCAGTTTTATGTGTATGGCACGGGCAGATTTTTTCAAGGTATGTAAGATGCAAGCAGTACTAAATGTATTGAATTTTTCATTAATCCATAGCGACGATGATATCTAGTCATGAACTATCCGATTGTTCCGATCACTCCTTCGTTCTCTTTTTTAGGCAAATGGCATTCCCGATGAAATTTGCAGCGATACAAGACGATGCCGTGAGTGCAACAGATGACCTGATTGTACCAAAAAAGGCCCATTTTTAGAGCAACGGCTCTGAATTTTTATATACGATTGAACTATATGTTTATTTTGTTTGTTCGATTAAAAAGTGCGACAGATAAAATATAAGAGGACGGCTGGCTAAATAAGACTACAATGCAAAAAATCTTCGAAAACATGCGGAAATGGCGACGATGTATTATTAATGGCGGCGGCGGCTATTTGGGGGATTATCCGATAATGCTCTTAGTAATCACTATCATCAACATGCATAACAGTAACGACTGCGTATTCAAATGACTTACACTCGCTTCGATGGTAATGCGTGCGTGTATGTGCGTGCGTGCGTGCGTGCGTTCGTCTGTCGTGTGTGTGTGTGCATGCACGAACTGCTCTAGCTGACCATAAACGACTGTACCCTATTACTAAATAATAGTAAATGATGGAACAATAATGTTCAACTCGATTTAAGCCGATTAGTGGTAATGAAATGACTTTTCGCACAAGCCGAAGCCCACACACATTATTGAAAGTATCTCTATTTAAAAGTCATCTTTGAATAGAATTTTGCCTCGTATCGCTGCGGTCATAATCGACCCAGCTCCTGTAGAAAGAACAACTATATATGGCTACTCATACAATGCGCCTCGATTGTCGACGTTAGAATAATATAATTTGTTTTGTTGATCTTTAGGATATGGATTCCGATTTTCTACTTCGCAGCCGCTCTTTCCTCCGTCACTATTCAAAAGCCAACATGGCCTTTTGAACGAATTCTGTCACACCTTCAAGCAATCATCACAGAATCAAGTTGTCAAAGGATCGGGCAAGCCAAGTCGTTTATTAAACATAAACCCCAACTTTAAAATGACGACTATGTGATATTAATGCTACAGAAGTACCGCTGTTAGGTTACACACGCGCACAATTTTAACGGCTGTTGATTAAAAATATCCTGCGGGATTATATGCGAAAGGTATATGTACCTAGTGATCCATCGGATTCGCCAAGCCGACCCTATTACTCAAAATGTGCACTTCGGCCTTGTAACGTGACGGATTTTTACGACGACTATTGAGAAACTCTATGTGAATGTTCGGACGGAACGTCCGTATTTCATGGTCATCTGCGCAGACGTATACCGATGTGTGTAACGCAAATCGAGAGGAGTACCGGAAACGACATTTTTCTTTAAATAATATCTGTATCGCCACTACTTTACAATATGTTTTACTAGAAATAAAAAAGCAGCTGCAAATGCTATAGTTGAACTTAATTACATATATCCCAAGCATGATTTTGACGAACACATAGAAAGCCATAGGAAAAGGTCGGGCCGTATCGTAATATTTTGTCCTTTATCTATTCCGCTATCAACTTCAACAGATAGTGGTCTGCCTGTGTATTTTTGTTAAGAAGCGCTAATAATCGGATGGGCGGTGATGAATTTACATAACCCCCTTTAATTTTCCATAAAGCGCGAAACTATTGAGGTATGCAAAGTGAACTAATTCATCCTCATGCAAGACAAAAACGTGTAATGATGATAATTTTATAAATAATTTAATCCGATGAATGTTGTAGGTGTATTAGATTCGTGAGATGCTCATTTTTGTCCAAGATAAATGATAACCATGACTGTGTGGTATGGAGAGGGGGGGGCCGGGGGGTGGTGGTGGTGGTCACGTTTTGGCGCGGGACCGTATTCGCAGTCTAGAGATAGATCGTTAGACATCTATTTTAAAACAGTTATTCGGTTATGTACGATGAGCGATACCACCAGGTGTATCAGTGTCGTTTCCATATGGAATTTGTAAACATATGGTAACAGTATGTAGGTGCAAGATGACATTTGGTTCAAAAACTCTTTATTGGATGTGGTGACAGTGTACGCTTGATGCGGTTAAGATCTGAAGTCATCAATACGCACAATTTAAGGCTGGCTGGTAGACGATAAGATCGAATAGAAACTGATAAAGTTTCTGCTTGTTTAGCCGACTCGAGGCTTTCATTCCTTATCCTCCGAAAACGGTACACCTAGCGAATCAACCTATCGATGTAATGCTAAATTCTATAACTTCATTTTGTGCCATGGCTTAAATGCCCCATCGAGTATAGATGTTTGTTCTGTTTGCCTTACGTACCAGTAAATTGGTATTGCGTCTCTGTAAGCTTTCCACGTAATGTTAAGATTAAGTAATACGTGCGGCATTTTATTGAGTATGGCCTCCGGCTACTTTACTAATACGATTGCCGGAACCACACGGCTACTTGTTGAGTTGCGCCGTTGACGGCATCGATAACCTATTGAGCTAAGCCTATTTCAAATGTGTTTCCGTTAATTGTGGTGATTCCAAGACTTCCAAGCGAAGTTGTGCCAGGTGTGCCCTCATCTGTGGACACGAGCTCACAGACTATCGGCGTTAATTCAGGCTGATGAGTCGACGGTTTCTAAGCATCCGTTGGTTCTTTGGTACTGATGGCTGCAGCGGTCGTCTTTTTGTTGCCCTTGAAACGGTCGAGCAGAATGGATGGGTCAGGTTTGTTGCTTTCGGTAGGTTCGGTGCGTGAAAGAAGATGTCGTTGACCGCATGAGACCTGCGAAAGAAGCAACATGTTTTCCTACTGGCTAGCTTGAAGCAGGAACAGGCAGACGAACTCTCGAGGGACACGACGAGTGCATGTAATACGGAGATACAGTGAGTTATGCAAAGAAGAAACAGATCGTCTTAGGATCACGCCTACTCATGCTTCCTTCCTTCCTTCCTTCATACGCTACTTATGTGAAGCAAGCCGCAGTAGCAGAGGAGATCGTGTTGCTCATTCGTGACCATAAGGCGTGAGACAGCGGGATCACAATGACGAACGCAGTAACAGCTGCAGCATCATAAGTCACTAATCTTCACGCACGAATATCCACTGGCGAAAAGGGGTAAACAAACCCAAAATCGGTCAGCTTAGTATGGGACCATTCACTTCAGATCATTATCAAGGGGTTAATCTTTTGAAGTTTTGCTGCCTGATCATAATAGCGGAATATCGATGATGCAAACACTAACAATCTGTTTGCTAGTGAAGTCCTGAGGTATACCCTGAGCGAAAGTCTGAGTAAGTTGTTTGTTGATTCCTATCAACCAACGGGCTGTATACTGTACGTAATTGACACGCTGAATTTTTCACTCAGGCGACGTAGCGTAGAGGGTGATTCCACGCTTAAGTTAACAATTTTTTTTCTATAACTCAATGGTTGCGCATAACTGGGGCTCAGCTTTAGGATCAGTATATTATATATCGCGCGTAATAGACAGAATTAGAGGGCCCTAAAATAAGACTGGCAGCCACGTCTGATAGGCAGTAGGTAAACCTTGATTTTTATGTCAAACAACATGTAAGTATTTACATGAAACGTAATAAATCACTGTAATTATCAGTTAACAGTTTTATTAAAATATAGCTCATGAGAAAGCAATCTTTGTTGAAATCTTTTTTTTTTCAAGAGATAATACGGACTTCTCGAGCGCTCATGTTACCTGACTGTTCAAGTTCGTCTCCTACGTAACTATTGCCACTTAGCTAAAATTGATAATTTTTTGAAGTATTGATAATGCTCGGTTATACCATTCTATATAATGACAACGATTTTGTTCTGAAATACATAACAAACAATTACCCTGTGGCTAATTATAGCCCGATCACGGTAAATAACGAGCACAAGATTTCTGCGCTTGTTGATGGTCGTTTTAATTGCGGGGTACTATCATCTGGGATATTATTATTATTATGCTTCCAGTAAGGATATTCATGGCTCCGAAACACATGGTAAGATATAACGTCTGCTAGTCAACCATATTTTTCTTTGTTTTCTTTTAAATACATCGCTTAATTCAGAACTCAGAGATGGCTCTCTGGTGCACTTGGTAAGCTTTTTTTTTGGATAATTTCAAAGATAAATGTATTTTGTAATATCTCATTCAAAGTTACAGGCATTACATTTTGCAATACATTTTTATTTTGTTTGAAAACTTCTCATGTTGGCAAAACGGTCCCTTTTATTATACTTTCACCGTGGTAAAAGACAAAACGATTTCATGAATCGCTTGTATAACAGCCGTTCTACAGATCGATCAATATATGAGTTTAATCGGCAGACCCTGTACATGATTAATATCTGCGTTGGACATTCTCGAAGTTTTTTCCGTTTATTGTGAATTTGTACCGTTACTTCCAGTGTCTCTACTGCACAGAGCCTTAATACAGACGACGATCTATTCGACCGTCCGTTTAAGGGATGATTTTCCCGCTTTACTCTCACTCAAACACCATTATCGTTGTAGACAATAGACAATATTGCGACATCCGATTGTAGCTATCGCTCTCGTTCCAGCGGCGTAAATCCGTTCTGTTCTCGCGTCGTTTTGAAAGAAGTTGGGTCTCTGCGTCGTTCCGGTGCTCGAAAACTTCAGTTTTTAAAAACGTATGTTGCTCTACTGTGCTTTTTCAACTTGTTATTAGTTCAGTACACTGGAACTTCTTCATTTGGTTTCCCCGTTTGATTCACTGCACGCCGGCATCTATTTATGGATTTGTTTGTTTTTTTTTCCTTTTTATACATATCTAAAGTTATGAATTTCTTTAGAATTGCGCAAATCTCTATAAACCTGTACAACTTACAATTGAGCCTATGTATTTAATCCATTGTTCTAGGTAAAAAAAAAAAAAAAAATCAAGGTGTCCGTTTCGTTCAACTATAGTACACAAAAGACCACATCCACTTTCACATTGTCATTTGTCTTTTCACAGCTACGTTTGCTTTGCGTCGACTCCCAAACAACACTTCTATGGCCATCTATGCGTTTCGTGGCACCAACGAATGCTTCCTGGCTATTAGCGGCATAATAAGTAGAGAAAAGTTGAATCATAAAGTGCATAAGGCGATATGGATCGATCACAAAAACTATATACGTCAACTAAATACCTTAGTCATTGAAAATAGAGAAAAATTATACAATTATTTCCTGCTGCAATTATAAGTCTCTGACCTGGTCTCAATTATACGAATTGGCGGGTCTGACAAGCTTCGCTTGTGAGCTATACACTGAAGTCGCCAGTTTGTTCCGTTACTATGAATCCTTCATTTTAACAATGAGAAATCATTTTTAAAAAAGGTGACGCTCGAAAAACAACCTTTACATGATATAAACGTACGTATGTATGCCTATTTTGTATGCGCGCGTTCTATGATTAGTTGTTTCGTGTCCGCGATCATGGGAATATATGCCTGATAAATGTTGAACAGCGTTACCTTTGTTCAGAGTGATCATTTTTCTTCCTGTCGTTAGGTGCCATCATAGCTGACCGCAGCTTAAAAAGTGACCAACGCGGCGTAAGCAAGGAAGGAGTGGAAGGACGCATCATCATATCGAGGTGGATATACAGGACGGCTGCTGTGAGAGAAATCATATTTGCAGTGATAATGACCGACTTGAAATATTGTGTGTCGTGACCTTTGAATTTCATAGAGCTTTTACTATGGGGCAAATTGGAAATTTAAAATGCGGTAGCTAGTTGGCAATCAGTGACTACGTTCAATCTATTCGACACTCCTTTAGAGCTGACAGATGGGAGAGTGCACAGTGAAAAAAGAAGTTAACCGTAAATAGCCGATCGAAAAGCGAGACAAGCAACAGTATTTCCCCGTGGCTAGAGCTGTGGGTAAAATAGTGGTAATAATCCATTCTGTTCTGTGTTTGACTTCAGTAAAAGTTGAGTACCAATAAGCATGCACTGTCTATAACGAACTTTAACACCTAGAAATAGCGCAAATGCCGCAGACGACAATTGGGGACAGGCTGTAAGTAAATAGCGAGTGCACAGGTGGTCCTAAAGGTGGCAGAATCATCATTCTCAGAGTGCCCGGAAAATCAGGCATCTCACACGAATCATGCTTGGTTGTCTCGTGTCGAAATTCATAGTTGAAATTATTTCAAGCCCTGATTCTTTAGAAAATACAGGTCTGTCACTAACCCACTTCGAAAAACCGCATCTTTCTTTTCTGTGTCTCGGGTTTTACGTCCGATATTCATTCTCCGTCCGATAGGCATTCCATTAGACGGCTAATTCCCAGCACAAGAAAAAAGTTGGCTGCCTATGCCCGGGTTCAAACCTAGACCACGACGTGTACTAGAAGGCACGAACGTTACCCATTAAACAATCAAGGGAATAGGGCAGGAGAACCTTAACACGCTTGTTGTAACGTCTCATTACAGATAAGAGAACGCGTCAGTTTTAGGATAAAAATACAATCGTTTGCGTATCGTCTCGAAGGCGAGTCTAGGCGGACGGACACCGCAAGATCCAGATAAAACCAAATTTTTTTCCCATTGTCTTCTTCTACTAATGGTTATCTTGAGTGCTACTAATATCATTTCAAATTAATGCGAAAAAGTTTCAACATATGCATATAATGTTGCCCACTAAAATAGGCTTGCATTTTGAAAGAACAACGCGTTAGTTCCTGCATAAGGTACTCCTTTCGCGTCTTTCACAGCGAAACTCGATGTCCGCGTTGTCTTGAGCTTAAGCCGTATGCACTATAATATATAGCTCTTTGTGGAGCTGCTTTCTTCTCAAGGATCAAAAGAAACTGTAGGAAAAAGCTGGAGAGCGATTAAGGAAGTCTATGGTAAACGAAGGCCGAGTGAGAATCCATTCGTACACTTGCATTCAAAAACTGTTTTGAGGATTGGAAGAGATGGTGACACACACATACATAATGCGGTGCGGATTACTTCAGAGGGAATCGGGACGACTCAAGCATGCGCAGTTAGCAATGCTTGTCTAACCTAATTGTATAGGACTAAAAAAATCCAATGGCCAAATCCAAAGTGGTATCCTAGATCAAAAAGGCACTTCCACAGTAAGATGGACCAGCAGTGTTCCTTTGTACAGCCGTCGTATAACAGCTCGATCCTTTTGAGGAGAGCAAGACTAACGATATTTCAAACGCTCAGAGAAGATACCAAGGAGTTTTGGATCGAGTTTATTAGAAATGGTTATCATCGTGCTAAGAAAAACGGATTGTTTTTAGCTCATTAGTAGTTGGTAAAGGCATTAGTCCAGTAGAAATGGGACCGTCATTAACGACAAAACGCTATTTAGTGTGGTACACATAGGTGAATTGTCCTGGATTCAGATGGTTTTATGGGCCAACTTTATAAGTTTATATATATTTTTATGGATCGTTCTGCCTTGTGCCGACAGAATGAACATGAAGGCAGTTCTAGCTCTGAGCAACTTTCTCTTCACATTTTTCTTTTTAACTGTAGCGGAACAAAGTTGACCAGTTTCTCAATGAGAAACACCGCAATCTGCTTCTGATCGATGTCAACTTGCTTCTGAAGAACTTTGTGTCAGTAATAACAGTCCCATCAGTTTTGTGAACGACCGTCGGCTAATAGAGGAAACGCTTCTTCTGATCGATCATTTAAGTAAAAGGTCATAAGGAGACGATCAATGCTGCGCGAACATCTCAGCGCTTTTCAGTCATCGATAAAGCAGATTCTTTAAACTCAACAGAAGCAATTTAACGAGAAAAACAAGACTGGCCCCTTGCCAAGCCATAAATTGTACCCGGCGATGTTAATCATGATAGAAACTCGTGATGATAATAATGTAGAAGTTGCGAAATGTTTTCCACGCCGTTAGTTTCCAAAAAATCAAATATGGATGGTGCTTACGAAAAACCAATTGCCCTTGGTTCTTCTCGTGGATATTCGAATTGACTCGGTGTTGATAAAGGCTGAATAGATCGAGCCTATCGTATATGTGCTATAAACGTAAACAAATGCTCAAGGAAAGCAATCAGATAATGGCATTAATAAAATAGATGGTAGATCGTAACGGATTCATTTAGCAATCGACGTCCAAATACGAAATTATACAAGCTAAGATAACAGAGCCAACTTTCTGCTTCAGCAAATCTCACAGGCAAGACCAGTGAAGACTTCACTTTGCTCTTTTAAAGATTCGTAATGTTTTGCCAAAAAAATCCGCCGATGAATCAAAGATCTCTGAGAAGTTGTGAATATTTTCTCAGGTGCAGAAGACGAAAAATTTCCTCAAGGGAAAAACCTCATCGATTAATTGCAGCCTTCTTAAAATGTTGACGTTCTGTTAACCAACCGGTCGTACTACTGCTGTATCATCGATTTTTGATAGTTTTCAGCCAAAGTGGTAGTTAGTAATATGCACGCTCAAAAAAAACTGCACACACAATAATGTTCAACACTTTCATAAACATTTACATGTATATGTACATATATTGCTGATAAAGAAGATATCAATAATGCATATATGCGGTACTGTGCACTTCCCAAAACAATTGGCCGGCACACTTCGTTACAACCATTTGCCATTGATCACAACATTTTTGTCTTCAACCTGATTAGTAGAGTATTTGCTTTGATATTGGTGCTAGACTGTTGTTTTATTTTTGTTTGTTTGTTTGTTTGTTTGTTTGTTTGTCATTAATGTACATTCAGATGGCAAGACGAACGTGCTCGCTCTGCTTTGTAAAAATGGCGTTGATTTGCTCCTACATTGGCCGTCTCCGGTACCTGTAAAATCAAGTAAATTTCTATTTGCATGAAGTGTTTTCGACCCCATTGTCATTGTTATCATCATCAATGTGCAACATAACGCTCTTAAATCGTCCTTCTATATTTGGTCGTAAATCTTCGATAAAAAACGTTTATGAAGAAGCGGAAGAGACATCCGATACGATGCGTCCTGCTCTGAATGGTGCGACGCGGTACTGTGTTTTCTTTTTCTGTTTCTCAGATCTCTATACGGCTGATTTCGCGCCGTACGCCACTCTAAGACTCAGATCACAATATGGCCTTTCATTGCTTGTATTATCTTACGTACGTAGTATGGCACGTCCCTGGGGTTCCGCTGCTACCAGGTCCATTGAATGATGACGATGATGACAACGTCGCAGATTCAGCTGTCGCCTGCTGTAAAAGCCCGAAAGTAGTCGTTCAGAAATTATACAAAGCCGCTGCTGCTATAATGCCGCTTCGCTTGTCTAGGTACGTTTATGCATAAGTGCAGTCGCTTGTGTTCTTGTTTATACCCATGTAAAACGCCGTTAACCACTGTGACAAAGGTCTGCTCCTGTGCCCCCTGTCTGCTTCATAGAATAGAAATAACGCCGCCAGAGACTGTGAAGAACGGGGCTCATCATCAAAGCATGGCTGCAGTTGACAACTTACAACTACGTCATGGTTTGATGATATACGACGAAAGGCAAGAGCCTACCATAGCGGGGCTTAGTAGTGAGCGCTGACAAGAACTGGCAATTAGACGTACGTAGCCTGAACGCAATGAGGAGAGGGGAAAGAAGAGGAAAAGTAGGTAGACAGATACCACCTTCGACAAGCTCTTTGATGCATAGCATCTGGCGTTGTTGTTATTGTTGCCTGCTGCTCTTTCTGACGCCGGTCAGAAAAGCAGGTGTCTCTTTCTGTCCTTGCTTACAGGCTAAACGATCTGCTGTAACCCTCTCCACGGAAGAGGCTAAACAGTAGTACTATGGTCAGGCGCTTCGATGCAATGCTACACGGTTTCTGTGGTAGCTGCGGACCAGCCAATAGTAACTGTGGCCATCTTTGGCTATATTATAGTTAGAAGGGTCCGCTAAAGTTAGTTGGCCAGGATATACGCACGAGATGCAGATCAAGCAGACTTTATAATGTCGCGCTTGTTATATTGTCGCGACGTTAAATAGTGACTATCAGTAAATAACTGGGGAACTACGATCCAACATGTTTAGGGTATGAGGTGCCTCCGGAAATGAGGTTCACATAGGTACCTTTCGTCTCCTCCGAGATAGAAAACTTACAGGATCGGCTGACGATAATTGTTTCGCATACATACATGCGTGTGACGTTTAACTGACGCTTGAGTGATTCTGAAAAATCTCACGGAGGAGACATACACATCCTCAACCAGTTTCATGATTTCATGTATAATTTCGTTGCGTGCGTCTTAGCGATCGCTTACGTTTCTGCTAGAGCTGCCCCTAATTTCGTTGCTGGCTTTTATCTCTTCATTATTATTTCAGTTTTTGACAATTTTTTGAGTTAAATGTGATGTATTATACTACACGGCAAACGCAAGTAAATAATAAATCATTTTGTTTCACTTAACAAACTACTCGGCGAGACGCGATTTAATCGGCACAGAGGGCCCCCGCATAAAAAGTATAGACCGAGCTACTATTTCCCGATAATTTAGATCTTAAATTCTACAGGCCCATCAATAAGAATTATCTATTGTACGAATTGTTTGTTATTACCTGGAGAACATTAAATAAGCAATGATTTTTTCTTAATGAGTATCCGGTAGTTTTTATTAACGAAAGCGGGAGACTATTCATGCAGCCTGCGTTACTTTGCTCGATATCTTAAAGTCCAGGAAAGTTTGTCACTTCAAAGAAAGGACGCATTGTCTCTATTGGGCTGAGCTACTGAAGTCCTCTAAACGACTGGCGTATAATTGACCATAAGTGAAACTTCCACTTGAAGTACAAGGCGTCTACCAAATTGTATAGAAAAGATTCATATTGCAGTAATCAATTACCTTTGGCTGTCTACACACGTCCACTTTACATCTCGTTAGCCTTCATTAGAGATACGTCGTTGAGTCTCTCGCTTCGCAAAAGCAAATGGCCTTTCCTTATTTCTTGACTCTTTCCTTTTACATGCATGATCATATCACATCATTTTGGAACGACAAAGCTACCGATTGAGCAATCACTGATGGATCAATCACAATGGACATCTATCTGGACTATTGCGTCCTGATCGAACACGTTCATACTCGACGCTATATGCTGTCCCAATTCATTGATCTTGTCCAGAATGGTCCCTTTGAGCCAGCGGTAATGTTTTGCTAATACGATTGCAATGATTGTTTCTATCGATCGTATTACGTGTCTGTTATTTCTTAGCATCGAGGGGAAACCTCGTGTTCGCAATAGACTTTGCTAACTTCTCAACGTTTGACCACAGCTAGAAACGAGCGCAGCTATAACCGATGATTTACGAAACGTCAGCCTGACAACGACGATGATGTAGAAAAGGCAGCAGCAAATAACGCCTGTGCTCACTGAAGACCCTTCAAACGTTCTCTGTATGCGCGATACGAATCTGTAGGGAACTGCAATATAGAGAAACCTTGAAGGTATAGAAATACAGCAAAACTGCGACTATTTCTTCACAATGCAATTTTTAGGAGACAACAAAACTGTCCACTTGGCAAACTATTACTATTGGCGTACGATGCGTTGGCAACAGATACACAAAGATAGCCATTAACACGCTCATTTTATAATACCAACAGGGAATACAGATATATCGAAAGATCGTCAGTATGGCTAAGCTCTGAAAGGCTTACGTAATCGCGTAGCGCGTAAATGAGCGACTGTGAGATTGCGTGGTGCTCATATTTTCAGACAGAGGAGAAGCTAAGACTTGACGTTATCAGGGTCATCATTAAACAATAGATCTCTAAAAACAAGTTGTAGGCCTTAATGAAAAAAATTTGACCGCACTTGTGTCCCTTGGAAGGTATTTTCTAAGTAATAGGGTGAGCTTACTGAAGAACTATATCGCTGATGTAAAACTACAGATTTAGAAAATTGCCATACTCCTAAAGTTGCTCAATTAATAAGTGCAGGCATTGACGTTATCGAACCATTGTCTATCTCCCAAGGCTCGTATTTACATTTATGGATACAAACATAGTTACTTTCGTGAGCTACACTGCTCTGCGGAATAATACAATCTTCATATCGTATCTGGAGGATCTTTATTTTTTTGAGACACATAAGTGCAGATGAACATGTTTTCGAGAAACAGGAAATTAGGTAAGAAGACCGCTCAACATGTCGACGTCGCTAAGATAAGCGCTTGTTGTTGTTTCAAATTAAGGTCTAGCACCTTAATAAAGAAAAAAAAAAAGATCCGTCGTATGCTATGTTTCATTTAGCAAAGGTGTTCTTGTTGCGTCTACAAATATATCTACAAACTGTACAAATAGACGTACGACTTAATTGAACAAGTAGCAATGATCTATTATAAAACGCCTTACCGACCCACCGAAAATCTTAGCCGAAGTACGAGCCAGCGCACAAATTCAGATATACGTTGCATTTATATTCGCATATTTTTTTGGGAAGAATCCAAGTTTTATATGGAAACTTCGAAAGATCGGAAAGGATCATTTCCGACTCTACAGTATAATCGTCAAACCAAGTAACCCAGGATAATTGTACTTATTTCTATTTAATTTCCTGACAGAAACAGCATACCAGTCCTAGCGAGAATTGTTCATTGTTGTGACTCTCACAAGAACAATTAAGACGGCTATCGGGAGCGATTAGGCGGTCGTATCCGTTATCGAAGAGCGCTACGGCGCTAGCCCTCATTTGGCTAAGATGAATGCCAACAGTGTGCCAAGCGGGAATACGGCCGACGCTTTTGTTCGTTTAGCAAAGACTACCCAACGGAACTCTTCTATTTGATTACCAACTAAATGTGGCTTGATATTTGTCGTACTTGGCGGAACTTGAAAACTTATCGGGAGTAAAGTGGCAGTCCCGTGAAGATGTCGTCAAGACGTACTTTTGGTTTGCCTATTTTTTTTTTTAACCTGCATATGTTCTTACCGGCTTTATCGTTATCCAAAACTAAAGCCCATTTTGAAGTTTTATTCTAAATTTTGGTTCAAAGCTTTCTCAGATAAATGTACGACGATTGTACCAAGTCGACTTTGAGCCGCGTTTTCAGGGGTCTATTGGGGGACAATGAACCAAAAGTACCTGAAAAACGTGTACGGTTTTCAACGACGGTATGTTACAAGTGTCGAAAAGACAAGCTAAGGAACTGAAAAGTCGAAAGTTGCTTTACTTCGGTTTGATGATATTTTGGGCATCGATGGCGTAAATTTCGTTGATGCGTACGAACGTGGCACATTCAGGCACCGTTGGGGATATCGATTTATGCATCAATTTAGGCTTCTGGCGTTAGGCTAGCGTAGTTGTCGAGGCACGCTCGGAAGCTTGGAATGCAGTTGCGTGCTTGGAATAAAGAAGCAACAATAACAACGGTAACAACAACCTGACAAACACATAATTGCTGAGGACGGTATTCGTCTCATTGTTTGCCAGTATAGACTTTTCAGTTTTTCGACATATACGTCTCGTTAAAATTGTGGGTTAATAACAAACCAAACAGGAAAGCAACAAATCATGATTCTCACCTAATACTATTTATCAAACTTCATAGGTGCCGGCTTTACCTTCATCAGCGCCATTAGAAGCGACAGTACCAACTATATCGTGAATATGCTCATCATCGACTATGATTTCATTGCAAGGGTATTATAACGGATGCGATGCGTACCATGTTAGAGGGAGCTTCTTCGGTCTGCTGCGTGAAAACGATTGGCTTTGGTAACTTCCGTCAGCTCCTTGATGTGTGTTCTATGCATTAGCAATATAGCGACATTTAAGCATCGCTAAATTGGCTAGCTATAGACGTCGACAACTGTAGTACTTTCAGCCTAATGTGCAACAGGCTTTCCCTTGTCTATCTTTCCGACCGGGGCATTTTCGTTGCGCGTTTCCTTTGTCTCCATCATCTTTTTGTTTTCACTAATGCTCTTCCGAATCAAGACACTGAACATGCGCGGGCGCCGATGCCCGTGGCGTCCAGGGCGGGCAACATGTCAACAGACAAATACACGCTAAAGTACATAAATAGACTTGCTCGAACGGATAGCGAATCAGCTGGCCGTATTTTGCGTCAAAAGCTGTGATGGCGCCACCAGTCGAGTTGCCGTGCTAATGGTGGCTGATGGTGATGGAAGTTCGTGCGTACGTGGTCACGCACGTCAGTTTCACGTCTGCTTCCTCTGCTGGATACGCGTTCTTGCTGTAGCTATCGCTTCCGGGGTATATCGAAAGAGTTCTCTATAAGGTTGAGCTCATTAATAACACTGGTTGGCCGTGTTGTTGGTGTCGATCTCATGTTGATACATCTATTTAGGTGAACCTTCTCAACTATTGTACTTGATTAGTTTTCTAGAAGATTAAAACAGGTCTAATTTTAAATCGTGCACCCTTATCATGCTCTACGTATATATATATATATATATATATATATATATATATATAGGAGGTAGAAAATGTGCTTATCAGCTTGAAGGATGGAGAGGACGGTAAATGAACGACGGCTTAACGAAGGCTATTGCCAACGTAATCCCCCTGTTTCCACCGGCACCTGTTGAAACAGGTCTGTAAATAACAGGTCAATTGAAAAGGCCGATCTGACCGTGTTCCCGATGAATTTCCGCACCACTTTTTAACTTGCAGAATTGGCCGTTTGTGGGGGGTCTGGTACAAAGGAGCAAGGAGAGCATGATCCAAAGGAATGCCTGTTATGCCATTTTTTGAACCAGGATCAGCTCAGGAATCGAAACTGATTACGCCTTCAGGAACGCAAGGTGTTTAGCCGGTGCGATATAGCGATGTGTGTCTATTTAAGCTAATTTCCTTCATTATTTATTTAGTTGCTGGCAATAATAAGAATAAATTTACTATGTGTTACCAAAAATCTACATATATTAGGAAGTCAACTACTCGGATCCTGTTATTTTTCAAATTCACTGATTTTCTTTTCATTTACCCAGATCAATTTATCTTCATTTTCGAATTCAGCCCTCATACTTACAATTCGAGCGATACGAATAAAGTCAGCAATCGATGGAGAGTACTGTTCATTTTCTGAACGATTTAATTCAGATCAATCGATTGGTTACTATTTGTTAGAAGATTCTGTTTCTAGTGCCATAGCTGAACAGCTCTTTAAACCTACTGTTTTCAACGAATACTTCCAATAAGACTATGAATGATTGTCAATCATTTTAACTGCCACCCTCGCTCGGAACCCTAGATCTAATCTATCGCATGGATCAGTATTTGAGATGCCGAGCAATTCATCGGATACGATCCGTCTAATATCCATTTGTGTTTGTACAAATGCGTGAGCAACGAGCGGACGGAATTGTCAGCGGAAACGGTTGACCATTGAGACTTTGTTCGATGTACTCATAGAGCCAGAGAAGCAGGTTTAGCCCTTGGAGGAGCCCTACTTTGATTCTCTCTGCGGTTCATAGTTGATGTGTTATATATCATCGGCACGATATCTAGGTCTCCTCCTTTAAGCAGATAACCTCTGAAGGTTCAAAAGGGTACAGCGTAGTCTGAGAGACAGTTCCGCTTTTGCATCTGAATGAGCAGTAAAATGACGCCTATCAAATGAGGCATCCGACAAAATCAGTTCCGACATATGTCCTGATTTCTGGCGGTAGAATTAGCAAAGGGAATTATGAAGATTACGAACGCCTTTTACCTTTGCAAATACGGCCTTCCGAGATCTAGATTATTTCAGCTCGAAAAATGCAATAATAAACATATGTGGACGGGATGAAAGAACAGAACTTCAAGAGGTTGCCTGCTTCTGATTTAATGTTATTTTCAACCGAAATAGTAGTCAATAGTTGGTGATAGAAAGTAACTATTAAAAACGCTAGGAAAGCTGAACAAAATGAAGCTAGAAAAAACTTACTTTCGTAAAGCTCAGAATCTACCTTCTCATAATTAGCATACCGCTGTCGCTGAAAACCAAACCACCCCTTAGATTGGAAGAAAAATTTGTTACAAACCTTACGTGTGGGCCTCTTGTCTTCCTTTGAGTAGCGCACAGCTGTTCTGGTCATTTACGTAAATCAACACGTATATAATCGCTGGAATATCGGTCTTGGGCCAATGGTTGTGATTCATGACTTGGTGGTCGCTCTTTTTTGGCTTTGCCTTTTTGTATCGCCGGAAGGTTGAGGTCTTTCAAATTACCGAGACAGACGGGCAACAACGCTAACCGTTGTCGAGTTGAGATTTCACGCCATCATCCACCACATCAACACCTATACCACCATCCTTGGAGAAAGAAACCACTACGATAAAGAATTGCTGTTTTCAGACCGTCCTTCAGTAAAATCCTACGCATATATATATATATAGGTGTGGAAGATTATAATATATACCATAGCATTATAAAATGCGTAGTTCTGTATATGCGACTGCTGTTTCGGACGTGCCAATTGGCTTTGCTGATGTTAATTGGTATTCACTGTTATCCACGCTCACCGTCTGGCCATAGGTGGAAAAGGGCTTAGCATTTTTTGTGCGTGCAGTTTTTAGTATACGTGCGCCCATGTGTGTCTTAGTTATGTTCGTATAGGCGTTATAGGCCGTGGTCAACAACGCCTTTAGCCTTCCCGGTCCTGGCGGTCGCTGTGCATCGCGTCCTAATCCAGCTTTGCTAAGCTGACAGAAAGGACATGGCTTTTTTTGCGTTGCTGGAGCAAGAGTTCTGACAATAGTATAGGAACATCGGCTCGAGTATTGCCACATGAAATATTGTAGACTGAATAGTTGGGCCATATGCGTCGTTCCGTAAAGATTTGTACGTAGTAAAATGACCTTCTTCGTGTGCGTGTGCGCTTTCAAAGATGATTGAAAACATTTTTACTCTGTGGACTATCGGGTTAGACGGAGTAACGGCAGACCGTAGCTGGTTTAGCCCTATTAATAGGAAACCATTTTCCGAGTGTATCTGATTAAGTGACTGAATGACTAACGAACAAACCTGTACGCAAATGTGATAAGACGTTAATGTATATATTGGCAATTGCAGCGCAGGCCGATATACTGACGATACTACGCAAGGTAAGAGAAACGCGATGATAGATATAATTGGTCACAGGGTTCTAGGTGATCCTCAGCTCTTTAAACGTACAGTAAAGACAAAGCGCTGAACAGATTCGATGTTCTATTTAGAACAACAGTATAGAACTGTTGGCCGAAATGTAACTTCGTTTAAATGACAAGGAACAGAAGACGAAAGATGAAGATCAGAATCAGCTGTGAAATGGTGACTCGATTAAAAAAGATATCGCTCTTCGCACCAGCTATAATATAGCAATAATAATTATTAATAGTATACTGCTTGCGGAACTCCAACGAAGCAATAAATAAATCGATTGCTTTTCTTCTGGCTTCATGAAGGCAGACATAATATAGCTTCAGTTATGCTGGCGTTTCTGAATCTTTCGGACGGAATCGAAAGCGATTGGGGAATATCACTCGATAATGGCAACGGCAGCATCACGTACGTGAATATACCAATGAATCGCTAATACCGTTGTTACCATAATTACTGTAAATGAATTCAGTTTATTTTATGCATATAACCGCTTCAACCCGAAGACGCTTCTTTCTGTAAATTAACCACAATTGCATTTCGGCTATTTGTGGCCAGTACAGACAACCCAAAAAGTCAGCAGATGGCTGCGTGTCTGCGTTTCACACAGGACACAAGCGCCCTTTCGGACTCCTAGGAAGGAGGAGTCATCGAAGAGTTTTTCGATGTGGCCAGAAGCGAACCGATGATTTGACTCGCGTCCTAGTCAACAGCGATAACAGCAAAAACACGAATACGGCTTGAACTTATTCGAGATCCAAAAACAAAATTAAATCCAGACGGCGGTGGTTATTTTCTTCTCTCGTACGATGATAACGTAACAGTAACAACATATGCTACAAACAGTAGATAGGGAGCTAGGTAGCTGGGTAGGTAGGTAGGTAGGTAGGTAGGTAGGCAGGTAGGTTCACGCGTGCACGCGTGAAATTCGCAACGATCACAGAGAACCTTGTCAGATGGATGAGTCAAATAAAAGTGGCTGAACAAGTTATCACACCGTGACGAAGTTCGCTATAATTGTGCAGATACTATGTGCGTGCGTCATGAGGTTCCCTCAAAAAGAAAATGATGCAACAGTGACCGACCGACTGACTGTTCTACCTAATCGGCGACGATGACCGTGTAGGTACGTGCTACTTGACGTTCGACAGTAACGCAGTTGGACCCTGGACCAAAGAGGGCTAATGCTGCTGTTTCTGACGGTGGAGGCAGCGGTCGAACTATAACGATGAAGTGCCCCATAGGTTGATCACATAAAATACCTGTCATGCTCAGCAGCTCTTACAAGACGAGACAGACGAGCGGAAAGGGAGCAACGAATATTTGAAGGTAAACTTCGTGTATATGGCATTCGAATCTACTTGTTATATACGGGTTAGTCTCATTTGAGTCCAGCCATCTGCGTTGGCCTACAGCTGCTGCTGTAAAAAGAATCGGACTGAGAACTGATTCCTCTCATGCTGGTGCACCTTGATACGTTTCACAGCAATAGCATCATCGGTACGAATGTCGGTAACTGTAAAAAATAGTAATAGCAATATTAATAATAATGAATTTATTAAATTTAATGCCAAATTTATGATCTAACCGTAGAGCTATAATTGTAACATTAAATTAGTCTATAATAACTATAGTTAGCGATTTATATGAAGCTCGCTGTCGACAATAAGTCATTATCAGGTGAAATTCTGACGTGTCGAGAGGCATTGAAGAAGGAACCTTTGAAAGAATTGTAATACTAGTGTTTACTACGGAATACTTAGGTGCATTTATAACGTACTATAGTATTCTCTTTATTTCCTACTAGCTAAACGAACTAGGATCAAGGGTATGTGCGTGCGTGCGTGCGTGCATGCATGCATGTACGTGTGCATCTTCTATGAAAGGCATCTTTGACAGGCTCGAATTCAGTCTTGAGAAAAGTCTCTCGTTGTTAAGGTAGCTCAAGTGTGAATATTCGTCGTAAAGTTATAGGCGTAAAACATATTCTAACCTAAACCTTGTCCTTTTAGTACTTTTATTAACAACGTATGAAGCGATATGTATATTTATAATTTTTATAGGTATGATTTAACTACAATTAAATTACAAAACAAAGAAGTCATACATGCTAACGATCTCATGCTAACAGTGCATTATCAAAATATAGAATTCCTCTGGGTACGAAAGGGCAAACTGGACATAAAATCTGAAACGTTTAGTTGTTTTTCATTAAAGCGTATAGTTATGCGTATCGCTTGACTTTCTTTCCCCGACGTCAGCTGTCTGAGGTTCATCTTCGGGCAGACAGGGAGGCAACGAGCGAATCAGCAGCACCAGAAGCTTCTGTGTCTGCTAATTGAGTTCCTTGAACGAATCGCTCTTTGGCTGGGGTAGACAGAGGGGGCTTGATAAGTGAGGGTAGTTGTTTTTATTTTCCCTTCATAGCCGTGGTGCTTTCTGTAGGCTATTGCCTATGCTCGACTGCTTGATGATGTGTGTATCATGAGTGAGGCGGCAGCAGCTATGTCAACAATGAAAAAACGATAACAAGCGACGAAGGCTGCATTGGTTGAATAATGAGATATTAGGGATTGCTAGTCAAAGCACCGCTACCGCATAACGTATAGTCGATTACAGGAGAAGACATCTTGTTGCTGCTGACCACAGTTCCCATAACGGCCACTCTGACGGTATGCCTCTATCTCGGATATCCCGATTGCTTCCGTGTAGCAATTAAAAAGATCTGAACGTATCTTCTGCACCTCTTCCCGCATCATTTACTTGACTTGACGCTGTGTGCTTATTGGAGCTCCTCTCTGTTATGAAAATATTGTAGGTTACCTTTTCGGTACCTTAAATCCTCGGCATCGCTTTCTGTGCGCGACCGACTAATGCCGGCTTGTTCTTCATTCCTTGACCCGGTACGCGCTTTTTTCATTATGAAATATTATTTGATCATGTTTTTTTAATGGATAGTAGGTTTTTTCAGTGACAATTCGGCCATTTTTAGCCAAAACATATTTGCTACTTATTCGCTATATTTATGTTTTATTTTCGAAAACTTAGCGTTTACAATCTTTATCTTTTGCTTCTTTTTTGTCACCATAACCTTCGTTCACTATCTAAGCCATCATAATGGTGACAATATCAACATATTTTTTAGTGATAACGATCCAGGCACGGCAAGATCGAGCGGGAGACGCTGTATCGCTAAGGCCAAAATAAAAGTACCGTCTTCATAGATCTTTCCCGGATGCCAGAAAATTTGTCTCATCGAGTTTAGCGCCTCTCTGGCGGTTGTAGTGTATTATTATTATTATTGCAACTCATGAATTACCAGTTTTTCTACCCCCTCTCAATTGTGTCCCTATTTCGTTGGTTTAAGATTGAAGATATGTTGATGTACAGAACGCCATTCCCTGTTGTCATTCTTTGCTCTGTTCACAAAATTTTTGTCAGCAAAAAAGAGCCTGAGAAGCAACGATTATA
>NW_019215221.1:0-20807 GCF_002532875.2 Varroa jacobsoni | reverse complement strand
TATATATATACATATATATATATATATATATAACACACACGGATATAAACCAATGATCGCATTGGAAAATTGTGTAGCATTTATGTGTTGTCAACATAAAATATTATAAAAAATTATCATACTCAGCGCATTTGTCGATTGTACATAAGTTCCTTGTCATTCCTTGACAAGATCTTGTTCTCTCCTATGACTTTGTGACGCATATGATTAAATCAAGAGTAACTAAATTATGAAATTGTGAAACGTTACTGATCTGTACATGATATTTAACTTTTCCTTAATGAAAGATAAAAATATAATTTCACTCTAAAGTGTTTAATTTATATATTCGGATATTTTTTCGTGCAGTACAGATGCTTTTTGTGACGAAAAACCTATGAATGATCTAATTATGAGATGATAAGCTGTGTTTTTTAAATAAATCGAATTTATTTATCGACAAGATCTTCACAAATGGCGCATTATTTGCATTCGCTACAATAGGCATATACTTGAGCATGTCCCCCCAGGATGATGCAATAGTAACTCGGCTGCCTTCTAACCGGGGGCACACAAAGTTATTCTAGGTTCGAATTCGGGCGTCTAAAAACCCGTGTAATCGAGCCAAAAAGCGGTAAATATTGTCATTTCTTCTTTTAATCTCTCTTTCCAGATTGCCTGCCATAGAACGTCGTGTACAGACGGTTCCTTTAAGCATTACTACAAGGGGGCGAAAGAGGGCCGGTTGTCTGAACAGAAAAAAAAATCAAAGGGATAGATGTCGTTGGTCAGGTTTTACTATATTATATACAAAAATACATTGATTCACATCGTTTAAATTATTATCACGGAGAAAATGCTGAGTATGCTGTATTGTCCGTTTTCGATTAAATTATGTCCTATATATAGACGTTGTTTTATAATCAAACATAATTAGGTAAAGCCTTGAGGTTAGTCCTATCCTTTGTCGACGAACAATCCCTGCCCGTTCAAAGTGCTGTAGCAAAAACCTTCTCTTTTCTATAGTTTAAACACTGAGCATGAACTCTCTTAGTTTGTTCGAAGGCAAAAATACATCTTTGGCAAAAAAAGATTTACATATTTATTCAAATACATATAATGAAATATAGAAAAGTTATTTTAAACCATCTGAGTGATAAGTTCAACACGTCTGTACCATTATACGGCGCAAAACCGTGGTGGCTATTACGCTGTACACTTTAATAAATAAATAAGGACTTTCATTAAAAAAAAGATAACGGACCCAATATAGAAGCCATTTAGGTTTAATAGAACACCTGCTCGATTCTGAAGCCTCTCATAGCAAAGTTCTCTCTCCTCTCTCTCTCTCTGTACATATATATATTAAATGTGCTCCATTATAGCTCTTGTAACGTAAATATGCCATTTAATAATAATTCGACTCTGTTTCTGAGAAACCTTTTACACACGCTTAGCGAGCTAAACCAAAACCACTGGGCTAATCGATGACACAGGATTTATTTATACAAACTCACAAGTTCTCATGGGCTATTGATATATAGATCACAAGCACAGATTTTTTCGGTTTTTTATGTACGGCACGAACATCTAAAAACGCTATTTAAAGTAACATGTAACATATATACAGCAATGTACAAACGAATAAGAGACTGAGGACTAGATACACGTAAACAGTACTTCCTGCTATATCTTTTACGCAGAACGCTACCGAATGTCAACATATGGCACAGTCTATTTCATAGAAGGGTAAACCATAATATCGATGCAGCTAGGCGTACGGACTAGGCGAAATTGGCGGAAACTAGTTTACTGCTAACTAGAGGTCAAGCGTTGCCAACGGACAAATGGTCATAGATGTGGATATCCTGGCAATCTATTTCTTGATTGAACTTTGATTAATACATGCCACTATATGGCGACAAGATTATCCCAATTTTGGGCCATGGGGCAAAATTAATGCAGGTGCTGCTGCGGGGTGAGCAAGTGGTACAGGTGGCAAAGCTCCCACCGGTGCAACTACGGGTGGAGCTACGACCGGTGCGTGAACAAAGGGCGCGACGGGTGGGCGGTTGATCACGATGGGAGCAGGAGGCTGAGGAGCTACGATCACTCGTGCGGGCGGCTGTGCGACCACAACGGGTGCTGGTATGGGCGGAGGGGGCACATACACGGGTGCATGGTGGTCGACGATCAGCGGCATGATCACTGGCTGTATGCTAAGCTTCTGCAAATGGGACACCATAAGAATAAAAGAGAAAAAGGCTGACAAACATCGGTGCGTAAAAGTGAGTTCTAAATTCTTGCCGTTCCTTGGGGAATTAGACTGAATAAAAATTAGAATTTAGTACCGGATTATATATTAGTATTACATTTGCACATCCGACTCCCAAGTCGCAGTCTAAACACTACGGGCAACAGCAATATAATTACCGATTCCTACAGGGTACGGTATCTGCACGAACCTTGGCCTTTTGGTCTTCTTTTTTTTCTTTAAGTTTTTTGACTAGGAATCCATCGATTACACAAGTGGTAAACACGGCCAATGTAACAACAGTCAAGAACTTCATGGCGTAAACGAGCAATCAGATTACACAACGAGCACAACGAACGAGGACAGTACTTCAGGGAGCCTGAAGTTTTCTACGAACAGCTTTTGCCACTGTGCTGATCTGTCACTATACTGACTACAGATCCAGAAATCTTGATTCGCTTTATATAGACATATATTAGTCCATCCATGTTAAAGGGAAGCAGCGAATCCAGCTTGGAATCGTCTGATGCAGTCGAGGGAAAGCTCCAAAAACTACATGATCTGCAGCGAAAAGTAAGAGGCATCACGACGAAACTGCCAAAGCTTGGTTGCCCAACGGGGGCCATAGTGGTATTCGGCAAGCACGACTCGAGGAATGGCTACGTTAGACCAGCCCAAGTAAAGTGTCCGTCTGGGTTCATGGAGAAAGCCTGATTAACATCCAACTAGCGTTAAAGTGTCAATCATAGATGCGTTGAAATAACACACCAAAGCTCTGGTTTTATTTAAAAAAAAAAATGAAAACACATTAAGGGATGGATGACGGCATTCGATGGTAACGCGTCGTTTTCGAAGGACGAAGAAACCCTGCGCGCAAGGAAGCGTCCGTACTATGTCGCTATTAGCGACAGCATTTCTTAACCGCGCAATCTATAGCGTCGATGGCACGTTTATGCTACGTACGTGGCATTTAAGCACTGGTTGGAAGTTGAACCAGTAGACAAGACTTGACGTTAGCCCGAAGAAACATACCTGTTTAATTTTATCAATTATTCGTACACGTGTCGGAACTTCTTTGTTTGATAGAAACTCAGCTACGTGCATTGCGTAACGACTGATCCCTGGTTGAATGCGGCCAGACAAGTGACGTTACTGCACCCCATAGTTTTATTTGTATTACATATACTCCTAATGCAAATCATCACAGAAACCGTGTTTTCGAGAAACATAAACCATTACATATAGGGAAATACAATATACGATTGGACGTTTGTAAGATGGCTTGATTATCAGTGTAACTTTCATACTTTACTCATCAGCAATACGCTCACATCTGTGCAAGGCGAGCTAATGATGAACCTCAAACAGTGGCATTATAAATAACGTTGGAACGTAATGTTTCGCTATAATAATTACAGTATACTAATCCTACTCGTAATCCAGGCCTTGCATTGAAAGCTAGAAAATTGTGCAGCATGCATCAGACCATATGCACTGCAGCCCTCTAGGTGCAAAGTTTGAGTTGAGTTTAATTTACTACTTTTTATAGAAAACTTGTACAAAATCGAACGCCAAATACATGTCCTCTATGAACACTTCATATGCTTGCTATGTTCACGTTCAAGTCCACCTTGACACGTACCTACATCTAAAGGTATGGGATAAAGATACATTGATCATTTGGGGACCATTTTACTGTACAAGTTAATGACCGCTTCAACGCTGTCTTCTATTCGAAACGCTTTGCGTCGGACATAAGGGCATAGGGTCCAGTTGCGAGGACACACTCATAGCCCTAATAACGATGAATGCGTGCAAAATTATAGGGACGGAACAATCAATATTCAACTTGAAGTTTAATGTTGAGGGGTAATACAACGGTTGTTGTAAGTTTTCCTTTGCTGTCACACACGTTGTGTGGATTTATACGCTGCAAATTTAGATCAGGAATTCCCTCTGACTTAACGCTGCATTCTTCTTCTATTCTACGAACTATTTGCGCACCTTGTGGATACGTAAGGTTCATTTTCCGAAAAGCGCACACGTCTCTTCAACGTATTCGATGCTCTGATCAACTAAGCAGGGCGAATCATCGATTTTACGTTTCCCTCGCCGATTTTTTTCCATATTCCTCTTCCGGGTGCCATCGAAAGCGCTTCGCAGCTCGCAACCAATCGAGTATTTAAACGAGTACAGGGGTCAATTAACTGTAGCCATTCAGTCGGACGCTACGTTGGCGCTAAGGCGGTGCCGGTAAAAAAGATTCGTTGTTTAGTATCTGGGTTTGTGCGAGTGTGTGTGTGTGTGTGTGTGTGTGTGTGTGAGTGTGTGTGTATAAAAACCCTGTAAAATTTTTCACGCAGGAACCAATTAATCTCTACAAAATGCGGTGCTTTTTTTTCCTGATTGTTTTTCTTACCACTTTAATGGCGCCCTTAACCGTCGCACCTAAGAAATCCGAAAAAGGCGCTATGACTTTTCTCCTCATGAAAAGATTACTGTCCAAAGTCAACAAGCTGTCAGTAATTTAGTGTTATGCAAAAGGATACCAACGCAAAAAGTGCAGTTGTGTGCAAACGTGGGATCCTCCAGCAGCAAGAAGTTTAGATGCTTTGTACTCCAGTCATATTCATTCCTACGTTGAACACGAACCCGAGCTAGTCTTCTAGCAGTGCAACTTAATTTACGTCGATCGTTATTTGAAATCTAAGTTAAAACGTAACGAAATGTATTTTCATTTTGGCATTGCGTGCTGCCTATAGCCTCCGCCATCTGAAATGATGGTGATGCTACCGGCTGGAATGGACCTTGTGGCACGATATGAAACTTTCCATGATGATGATGATGATAATGGCAACGCC
The DNA here is from genome assembly GCF_002532875.2 of Varroa jacobsoni. Taxonomy (NCBI): domain Eukaryota; kingdom Metazoa; phylum Arthropoda; class Arachnida; order Mesostigmata; family Varroidae; genus Varroa; species Varroa jacobsoni. The sequence continues at coordinate 15,713 of NW_019215221.1, read as the reverse complement.
TGTAACAATGATTTCAACTATCACCTTGACACCTGCTATGATAACAGCCAACGTGGTAAGCACCATGATGCCAACCATAGCAAATGGTCTAGCAGGTGGTAATGATCGAATGGAACTCAAATCAAATGATAGTGGCTCAAATGATGGCCGCAGACGATAAGGATAACGGAAAAAACGACACGTCATCTGGTGCCGGCATGATAGGTGTGATGATGGAAGCTAACGAATTCAAAGCCAATGGATCGAGTACAAAAGCGATACCTAAAAGCTTACACCTAACGATAAAAGCAGAAACGTTGTCTGGGCTTTGGTAAGATATGAGGCCGCGCAACGCGCAAAAGAGCACATTCATCTGCCGGTGGGTCTAACCCAATCAGCCCACACCGTATCACCGCACATCCTCCACCGTTGCCCCTACAATCAATGAGCATGAAATTTCAATCAGGCTACCTGGATACCACAGAGAATTCTGTACGCCGCTGATGACTAGTAAGGCCTGATACATGAGGCCAGTAGGGCGTAAGTTAAGTGTAAACCTTAAATTTATTCTACATGCTAATAGAGCGAATGTTAATGCTGCTGCTTGAAATAGATATAGTGCTATATATAGACACCTGAGATTGAACGCCCCCCCGTCATAACATACACAGTAAAGAGGCACTGACGAGCTTATCTAAAAATACGACCACCAGAAAAGTTCATAAGCGGTTGCCGTTTTTCTTTTCCGACAGGATTTTGTTTGTGTTTATATAATAAGCCCCGGGAATCAACTGTGATACAGTGCATGAATACCTGTGATACCCAATTATAGCCCCAACAACGTAAATATGTTTCACCAGGAAATATAGCATGTATGCAGATGCCGTTTCATAGTCACGTAATCGTTGAAAATAAAGACACCAAATAATCAGATCTAAAATATAGGAAAGCCATCTTTTTTCTTTATCTAACCATATTCAAGGTTCGCTTTCTCCGTGAACCTCTGCAAGCGGAGATAATAGTGCGTACCGCGGCAGTCAATAATTACATACCTTGTTGTGCTTTAGTGGTTAAAGGACGGAGATATTCGTTGCATTTTTGCTACCGGCGATGATCCGGCAGAACCCCCTCGGTGTGTGTGGACTAAAATTTCAGACATAACGAAATAATTCAATAGTATTTTTGACAAATATTGTACAGGCGGGCATCTTAAAGAGCTAATCCTGTTCACCTATTCAAAAACTCTTGATCACGAGGTCAACTTCCTCTCGACGAGTAGTACCAGCACTAGGGGAAGGCGGAATGGGCATGTATGTCAAACCTCGACGGAACGAACACGGCCTGTTAGGCAAAACTATCCTATTTACAACGGGTTGGGTATATAAATAGGTGTTAGCTCAAAAAGCGAAGGATAATTAGGCCGCTTGAACGACGACGGCAGCTGGGAGATACGATCGATAAGATCGGTGAAAATGCTTCAGTGCAGGACAAGTATCTCCGCCTATTTTGTGAACCAGCTTTATCGTCGTATCTAAACAAAGCGCGTTCGATGTTAGTAGTTATATGTTATTTCATTTACAGCCGTTATAGGAAAATAAAAGTAATCTATTGTTTTATCTAAATTTAAGTTTTCTATTGGCAAAGTCTAAAAGTTGTGATTATGAGTTGAATTTGTGTTGGTACTACCTGACTAGTTAAGGCTCGTCATTCGAAAGACTAAATTTATTCCTTCTCTCGAGAATGCCGTTCAATGAAGGCAGCCTATTATGAATATGGTAATTTTAAGTGGCGTCGTTAAACTGAACACTTCCGAAAAGTATAGGCCTGTCGAAATCGTCAACAGGTTTCCGGATTCGGTCATCTTTTTTAATATAAATTGACGTGAGACTAGTCTGGATGATTTGAAGGCACCTACTTGATACACACGCCCATTAGATTCAATCGTTCGCAATCAGCTGAAGTTAGCAAGCATAAGTTCATCGATCAAGTCTGTGCACGGTGAAAATTCGAATAGTCATTGTCTTCTACATAAACACTTACGAGAGGAAGACCATTGTTGCGCAGGGGACCGTTGCCCTTTGAAGGCGTGATAATAGTACACGTATCTTTATTACCTTCTTTGTTGTCACATTGGATAGTCTATTGCAAGTTCTGACAGGATGACAAAGATGTCAAAGACATTTTGGATGGGGGGGGGGTGGTCTCTGGGTGATGTATCACACACGCCACGTTCGCACTGCTTTTCGCTACGAATTTCCACAACAACAACAAGAACGGTCCCTTGTACGAGGGGGCCTTTTCGACCTGCCGCAAAGGAATATCCAGGGTCAATTTTGTGGAGAATAGATCATGTTGCCGTACATAGGTCATATTGGCCCGGTTAGCAGCCCCTATGGTAACAAATAGACACGGGCCTGTCATCGTCTATTAGTCACATAACCTTAGTTGCCATATTTAGTATGAATGATGTATGAATGTATTTTGCTAAAGTGTTTATTGTTTTCCCACACATTTGCAAGGGAAATCTTTATCTAGAATTGACTAGCTTTTCAAAATAGGTAGTACTTAGGTATTGAAACTCCACTCAAAATTACCCTTATTATTATTATTATTATTATCTAAGCTTTTCTTGTGAAAGTGATCGAAAATAAAGATTAACTATCGGCAGGGAAATCATCAAACAAGAAAACCGCAATTTCGAAAAATTGACCTCATCAATAATATGATGTTTCCAGTAAGCCAGCACTTCTAAGTTCTCGATGGTAGCACGACCAGCTCCTTTAACTATTCGAATCGTTCATCCAGGCGTACGCGTTCATACAGTGTTATCTAAGCAGACAGCCATCTAACTGCGATATTTGTTTTCAATTAGGCTCAGGTTTGCGTATCGCTTAGTTCACTCGTTCCAGACATTTCTAATAGATTTGTGCTGATTTCAGCATAACGTTGCTAGCCAAAAAAAAGAAAAAAAAAAAAAAAAAAGAAGAAGGAATCACATGCAATGCGTTTTGCTTGTTTTTTTTTGCTCACATATTGACACGAGTTACTTTCAGAAATATACGAGTGGAGAATGTATTAGCAGTTATGTACATCCAATAACACATTATCTCTTCTCATCAGGGGTACATAAATATAGTGGCAGCAGCATCAGCCGTCAAAGATTCTACCGCAAACATGAGTAGTTCTCCGGCATTTCCCCCGCCGTATATAGCACTACACTTGGCCCTCGGATGAGTCGAGAATAAGTTTATTTGTTAATGAATTGATTTTGCGTTTCATGCAGCAGTGGCCGACGGGTGCCTATGGAGCGTCTCCGTGTGTTTTATGCACTCACTCGAAAATATATTTGATCGATGTGGGTCTGGGAAGTCGAGAGTGGGCTTTTGCCATCGCAAAATACCGCCCTGTGTCGAACGGCAACTTAGAGAGAAAACGGGCAACGAAAAGCGGAAAGGGAGGACATGCCAGATGGAGGGATGTCGAGTGGCTTGCCACTACCGTAGGATATTCCTTTGAACGCGACGTTCGATCGCCGCTGAAGGAGCGGCAGCCCCCGTGGCGGGAACTGGTGACGACCGTACCCCACAATCTAGCAAGCCGGCTGCCAACGCTACGGCCAGTGTAGGAGGTACCGATCATGAAGTGCATAAAATGAAGAAGACTGCGATGAAGGCTGAGGAGCAGGAAAGAGATTCGCATCCGTCCTGGCTCCCCGGCCTATGTCTGTCTTCTTTTCTCTTGTTGCGCGAACACCTCATGGTCTTAGGATTACGATTTCACTCAATGTGAGATATTCTCTTCACTACCACATTCGTAACGCTTCTGTCTAATTCGAGTATATATATATATATATGTTCTTTCGCTTGCCCTAGCGGGATGTGGAGCGGCTGTTTTAGAGCGACAGGGTTGACTGAACGGAGTGAGTACGGGGAAAAGGCCGGCAGGGAAACAAGCTTGAGTATGCTCGGTGAAGACTGGACTCTCTCATCCTGTCTCGATCTTCGAAGCGAAGCGATCGCGTTCAATGTCTGGTCCAGTTGAGGCCGTTATTTTACAGTGGCACTTGTTATTGCCATTGACGTTGCTGCCTTGGAAGCAGCGGCGCTTGTGGTTGTAGCAGTACCGCAATGATATTATGCAAAACAGTGACGAGGGCGGAAATGGGACCAAGGTAAGAAAGTTATTCAATCGAAATATCCGAGTAAATATGCTGATCGCATCGAAGAACACATGTAGAAGGAGGCTCGCGTCGTTATTGGAGATGCCGCCGCCGTCGCCGCCGCCGTTGACTAGTGTAGCAAAAGAGAGAAAGCAGGAGAAAACCAAGGAAAGGGTAAAGAAAAAACAGAAACAAAATGGAGCGGATGAAACGAGAACGAAGTCGAAAGTGAGCGCGGACTCTGGATGGTGTGGTTGCAGAACGCACCGCGTTACTACTGCTTCTAGCGGCAAAGCCGCGCGCTTCCATACGGCAGAGTGTCTGGCAGCTAGAAGCCATCGAAGTTCCATAAAAGCCGCGAGGTATGTCTGCCAGAAAGGCCCGCAACGCACAAAAGTAGCAATAACGTACTTTCTCTTTTCCTGTGTTCTACGCGTATCCTGCACATGCTCGCATTTATCATCCTTCCTAAAGGCTTATCAACAGGCAAGAGGCCTAAGCAAACAGAAATTTTGAATTAAAGCTGTCTAGCAGACAACGTTCGAATGTCGTTGCCGAAAATGTAGCTAATAGGCAACGTATTTGTATCTATCCTGAAAATTTCGCTAAGTAACTCGTGATTTCTTTAACAGAAGCATGCACAGAGGAACACGGGAAAAACCATACGATAGTTTGGCTACACTCTACATTGTATCGGCCGGAAATAGCAAAGTCTATCAACGTCAGGCTAATCTTGGCCTCTTTTCCGCTGCGCAGCATCAACTATTACTATGCCCACTCCCTCACTGTCCGAAGACGGCTGTTTACCGACAGCAACTCAACTCGGCCATTAGTCGAGACAAATCGCCACATTGGCGAGATCTTGACTGAGACTCCTTGCAATCAAGACTCACATTCACCAGCCATATTGTGCCGGGCTGGCCTCTTCTTTCTCCTCCTAGATCCTATCACTCTGTTCACATGCTACTGCTGATGCTTAGGCTTGTTCGCCTTCAAAGCACACCCTAAGTGGCGCAGAAGGTTAAAGCTAGCCATCATTCTTGTAATTCTGCGATGACTCGTGCTATCATGGTCTCTGGCATCGTCTGCTAGTCTACATGCATCCGTACGCCCTCTGCTTCCGGACCCTGACCCTGCCTGTCGGTCCAATCCAAGCTTACCGCTGGGCTGATCGATTCAAACTAGACGAGTGAGCGGCATCAGCGGCCGGGGCAAACTTTTTGTGTTCTGATGTTATTAATTTGCCACCGCTGCCGTTATTGCTGTAGCTTCTGCCGCAGCAGTGTTCCCGGCCGGTGTCTGCCGGCCCTCAGAGAAGCCGGTAAACCCAAGCGGGAAGCTGGCGGCAACGAGATGCGGACGGGAGGGCGGTCGATCAGTACAAGATGCCAGCTGCATCACTCTTATTCGCACACTCAGAATGACAGAGCAGAACGAGAAAACGAGGAACAAGGAGACGGGAGAAGGAAAGATATATAGAGACGGAGCGCGCCCAGCGAGACCCGAAGATGCAAATTGAAATCATCATACGAGATGCACTTAAAAGTAAGTTAGAATTCGTTTTAGCATCCGCGGCCCCATTCTCTTCCCCTAGACGTTCCTCACGAGAGTCGTCGTTCTTTCACAAAGCTCACACGCTTGCGAGGACGCTTTCGAGCCTTACGAGACCGCGTGTTAAGCCAGGTGCCTTTTGAGTCGACCTACCCGCCGGCGGTCTGCAGGACAAGAAAGGCATGCGCAGCTCGTATACGTTTTCAAGACCCTCAGACAACTATCATCGATGAAATTTATATATATATATATATATGAGGGATATGCAGGATATTTTGAACGGGTGAGCTATACCATATTTTTCGAAACGTTCGGGTGCTTCAATGCTACTTAATGTTTGAATAACGGCACCTTCTATACTATCGTTGTACATTTTACTTAATTCATAAGTTGATATGTATATATTGCCATTATACGATTGATACGTCAAGTCCAGAGTAAATACGAACACCAGCTGGACACATATGTTTGTCACTGAAAAACAAATAAATAGAATTTGACGGAACTATATATGAATTTAATTTGCTGGCGATAAATATTTTTTAAAGCCACAATCGATGCAAATGATAGTGTTTGTTTTTTATTTATTTGTTTTTTTTTAAATTTAAAGAATGCATTGTACAGTGTTATTTAGGATGCCAAGTTAAATATTATGATTTGCTTAACAAGAGCATGAGTTTAATTGCTAAACAAATATTTAGAAATCGTTGAGTAGCGCAACGCAGTCAGAGTATGACCTTTATTTTAATATTAACTTTATCTTAAAACAAGGTGAAGTAAAATCAAATTTGATTCCAGCGAAAAGTCCAGTAAGGAATTAAAGGAAATTTATGCGTGACTTATCACACACAATAAGCGATCTGCCATTCTGTGGGCCTATACTGAAGAATAGATCGTTGAGCACTCTGAAAACAAAAACTTCTTCAGTAACAATCAATATAAGTGAGACGTGCACAAGAAAGTTCTATAGAAATTAATTTTGAACAGGAGAAAATTCAAATTAGTTGTGGTGTCAAGTTAGAAACGAACGTATGCGTATTTTTCAGCACTTTTACCATCTGCGTCACCGGAGCACACAGAAATGCTCTATAGGAACTAGGCTATTTTGTAAGAGTATAACGGATCTAATTTTGCGTCTGTGTAAGCTGGCCATTGGGGATCAAAAGTGAGTGCTTTATTTCGGTCTCGCCCCCATGTCAACGTTACTTTAAGGAAGAAATGTTGCCCTGAAAATGTTTTTTTAATTGTAAAACATAATCAACTTATGTTAGCATTTTACGGCTTTTGATGCTTCCATTCCTCTCCTTCGTCCCACCATATACTTGATAACCATTGGTGTAAATGGAGAAATAATGGTATATGTAGCATACCAAAAATTTTGAGAAAATGAATTTCCATCGTATTGGGGTGGAATTCGGGTGGAATTAGTCCCTGCATATTAATATTTATGTCGCCATTGGGTACTCTAGTATTAGTTTAGTTAAGCTAGCCATAAAAAAAGCACCCATAACTCCATAGTGTTTACATCTTTATGATCAAGTATCTAAATGTATACTTGTTTTAACATTGTTTTTTACTCCTGACATTTGCGGATATCACTTTTTTTTTAGCGGTGACCTTAAGGAGCTGTTGTAACTATAGATTAAATAGCAGTGAGGTTCCTTGATACCAAGTAAAGGTACAAACGGTGTATTTATTTGCTTTCCCCTGTATCCTTCAGTTGATGTAAACTGTTTGTGACAAAATGCCAAACGCATCAATATCCCACAGCTGCTCTTCTTTACACTTATCTTGGCCGTAAATGCTATACGATACAACCTTTACACTGTGATGTCTACAGAGTTTTAGCTATTAGCTCATATCGAGCCCGCGGCCTTCAGGGTCGAACCTGAAGTTGTCGCCACTTACCGGAGTCACCAAAGCTGTGTTTTGCTTATCTACCTTTCTTCTTCACCTTTAGAACTGCTATTTAAGTTGCTATTGTTCACAGGTGTAGACGACCCTACCAGAACAACACTGCTGGCGTCCGCCTCTAGCTGTGCTCCTAATCTCTTTCAGTGTTCTCCATATCGTTCGTTATACATTACAGTTTGATCCCTGGGCCGTCTGTTGTTCGAACTAGCTCTTCTATTCACCTGTTAGAATTGTTCCCGGCTACATAGACAGCCAGCGAGGCAGGTCAATCAGTTGTTGCAGCTTCATTCCATTCTCCCTTTTCCGTTCGTCTGATCTTTCCATTCTCATCCCACCCCGTCCCTATCCTAACCTAGCCTATCCTGTAACATTGTCGTGCCACCTCTCTTAGGCTCTATTTCCTTCTCCCTGTAGTTCTCACTCCTGTTCGCCTCCTGTATCTCGTCCTCCTCTCAGTCTGTGCATGCAACTGCAACTGTCTGAGACCTCCCCTGAGGTAAGCAAGCAGCTTAACAGTGGCAAGACGGCAGCGAGACCAAACTGTGCTTTGGGCTAATCAAGCGGCGAGTACTACCGGAGCGGCACTAGGGGAGTCGAAGGACAGGGATGAGGGGTAACCAGCTACGAGAAATAGTGAGAGAGACCCAAGCAGAGCGGAGCATGTTCTTTTCGAGCGGAGAAATAGCATAGCAAAGCAGGAGAGGCAACCTGCAACATGTCTAGTCACCGCCGTTGTCGAACCGGTGGGTAAATCAATTTGTCATTCTCTCTCCCACTTCCAACCCACTGATCCCCAGTGTCCCTTATCTTGAGGACCCCCTTGGTTGCTCCCTGCTTCTGCCGGATTCCTCGCTCTCCCTCAAGGGCTTGAACGGCTTCGACTGACACCGCCACTTCTATCTATGCATGATATGGTACACTATACCTAGCGGCGTAGTGGCTTGGCTTCGCTCCGCCCTACCTGTGCGTTCGTCTCAATGATCCCCGGATCTGTACCGTGATCCATCCATGGCTTTGCCTACCCCTGGCCTGCGTAGCTTTCACTGGCATAGATCTCCCCTCCTTCACCCCGCTCGTCGTTGGCTTCGCTTCTAAGTAACTAAGTAAGTAAGTAAGTAAGTAAGTAAGTAAACTAACTTCCAGTTGAGTGCATCGCTTCAAGCGTTGCTCGCAGTCACACAAATACACACACACAGACACATATAGTCACACACTCACCTAAAGGAAACAGAGAGTCCTCTCGTACTGTCGCGCAAATGTGCGCAATGGTCTCTCCTTATTTTAGCCTATCGGCGAGCTAGTCTACCGGTAGTGCTCAGCTATTACTGGCCTTTTTGAACGTGTGTGTACTTAAATGTGTGATGGACGTCTGAACTCATCCGTGTGTGTCTATAGCGGTGCATGTCTGTGGGGGTAGGTGGCTACGATAGGTGTGAACTGTCCAAAAGGCTGGCAGGAGATAGAACGAGAGAAAGAAAGGAAACCAGGGAGGGAGGGAGGGAGAAAGAAAGGGTGAAATAGTTGGAGAGCGTATGTCAACTGTGCGGTTCGACCTAGAGCTTGGATAGGAATGAAGTGGAGAGCATGGTAAACATATAGGAGGTGGCGATTCCGCTGCTAGCGGCAGTGCCATTGGCAGGGCAACAAGTTTGCCAAGTAGGTAAAGGTGAGAGAAAGTTCTGCTAACATTACCGCAAGCAGCATCTGGCTGGGATCACACTTAGCCTTCTCACACGACAGTGAAAATGGTGCATGAGAAATCGCGTCTCGCCGCTCTCTACTGCAAACATCGGACTCTTTTTCCGCATATCCGACTTGATGAATAGTTCAATGATAGGCCCGCCATCAGTGATTGAGATTTGGCTTAGAAACAGAGCAGGAGTAAACGGTCGAGACGAACAAGTGCTTGACAAGCGCTTTGTACAGCTATTCAGATACTAGAATGGTATACGATCTGTTGAAATGCATAGAAGAAGTAGCTACAATCCTCATAAACGAATCCATATCCAACCTGAAAAAATGTTGAATGGGCACCGCGAAGTAAGAGGCCTACCATATGTTCGCTAAGAATGTCCTAATGCGAGTTTTTATTTCTTTCAAGTGTTAGTATAATGGACATACAATAAACATACTAGAATGTGACAACGTTTCAGTTCTAAATTACTAAAATTAGCTATGCATATGATACGGGAAAGCACAGAATGGTTATATTAAACTAGGCAAATACGTTCCGGCGCTAGTAGTAGATCATATATTTACTTGCTAATCTTAGGGGCACGTTGTGGTCTAGGTTCGAATCCAGACGAAGAAGACATTCACACTTCGTTTCCTGCCGGAAGCCAGCCAACCGTCTACCTCCTTTACGCGATAGTGCCTAACGACGATACCAGACGTAAAACTCGAAATATAGAGACAGAACGATCAAATAAAATATTGCAAATCAGGGGACACTATACGGCCCGCGGTTGCCTTTTTTTTTTTTATCTAATGTGTTGCTCTTACACCCGAGCTAACGTAATAATAATATATATATTAGCTATAATAGAGACACACCAATAGTTGTCCTCTTGTAATTACCCTGCTCCATTTCTTTAGACTGTTCTAATGCATTCAGCAGAGGCTCAACTAGATTGTGATTTCTTCCGTTCATCACTTTCTTTGCTTTCAGGACTTGTTGTCCAATGTGATGACAGGACTTTTTTAGTGTAGGCTGATTTACCCTGTTGATGCGGATAGGGTTTCGTGGCCATCGGCCTGCTTCTGAGTGACGTAGATGAATTAAATTTATGCTGACTTCAGACAGTCGTTGCGATTGATGAAATTAATTAAATTCATAAGTTTTTTTTTTAATGATTAGGTATATTATATCGGATAAAGATTAATCTGCTTCTTGAGATGTTGTAAAAGTTATCTTTCTTATTCTTAAATAAGGTTGCTGCACATATTGAACTAAATTAAGATATCATGAACATTTCAATATGAAGTTTTGTATTTTTTGATGGACACATTAATTCGCTACCAAGAACGTGACCAAGGACGTATCTTTTCGTTATTTAATAATTACATATATTTTATTGATTAAAACGTACATATTAGATATGTTTAGGTTGGCACACTGATTTTGTTTCTGGGGCGTGTTAATTTTTCCGATAATAAAAGTTTATATATTTTATTATTTAGCATTTTGGAATTTTTTCTGAAATTAAAATTATTTTCATAAAAATCAGCTACATCCTTCTACCCTATCCGAAAATATCTCAAAATGCTTTTTCACTCATAGGAAAACGGGTACGACTAATAGAAATTCGTAATTTTTACTCAAAACTATCAGTATCAACTATATTTATTTGTATCCTTGCTCCGAGATCTATTGATAGGTGTTATGATACAGCAAGTGCGACTATCAAATAAATAAAAATTGAAAGCACAGACACGGACTTTGTTTTCATTCAAAGACAGACGCTTTAAGGCGTAGTAAAATAGAGCCCTCTAACATTACACCGTCAAGTTGTTTCGAACGTAGTTATGTCCGACAGAGTCCCACGCAAAGGATTCACTGAATTTACGACTTCTTTTGCGTCCAACTATAAAATAGATAATGATAATAGCATTTAATAAATAATCGCTAAGAACAAGTTTACAACGAACTTCGGAAGATCTACGAAAGTCGCTCTAGTGAAAGGCGCGCATTAGAACCAGCGTGTCATCTACTTCCCGACAAACGTTTTCTAAGTTACAACACTATAAAAAAAACCTATATTCACGATGGAATACCGTGTAGCGGAGCTTCAACCTGTAGTCTCCGGCATCTTCGACGAGTGTTTTAGCTGGTGCAAGCGGGCCCGCCTACCGATAGTTGATGTGCGAATTATTATTTCGAGGTTTTTCGCAGTAATACATATGTTTTAAGCATTAATTACACATTACCGTCAGTAGAAATTACACTATAATATTAAGATGATACTAAATATCATAAATATATCTGGTATTTTACCGCGGCCTTCGGCGTCTAAATGGCAGGACGGTCGGACTCATCATAAGACTCCTGGTCTGGTGAGGGATCTTGTCTATTCTCGGCATAAACTAAAGTCGTTTATGTATGTTTTGTATTTTTCGCCGGCCCCAAGAACAACTTCTGCAAATATTTTTTGGTCAAATGACATTAGGTGGCCAAAGATGCTAGTGGCGCAAAAATGCGTCTGGGATATTTTTTCAGATGACTATCGGAAACGTCCTACGGAACTTGCCGTAAACGCGGTCTTAAACAAATTCACCTGTTCCGTGTTGAAAGACCACGAGAGACTTACGTAAATGTAAGTTTTGTTGAAGAAGCAAACAAAGCTTTGACAAAACGTTTACATAGGTTCTCCCCGACATCAGGTCGGTTAACGCCAGTAGTACAATGCCGAAATTAAAGAATGCTTTTATTGTCAATGCCGCTGAAGATTGGCAGCTGGGGTCTTCCTACTGTGTCCCTGGAAAGCACGAGCTTCTTTGTTGGCCTTATAGTTAACATGCTTTCCGAATTGTGGTGGAAACCAGCGGCTTGGTGATCTGTCGTCGTATATTTTTGTCACCATCGAACACAAAACCATGTGAAAGTCCGCAGATCTATTCGTCTCAAAAGGTGCCATTGGGTGCGTATTATCAAAGCCCGTATCATTCTCAATCGCTTGCGGGAATATCGTGGTGCATTGTTATCTGAAACGACAACTGTCGAAGTGGCGTTTGCGTCTTTCCTTAACGAATGCTTGTTGATCATTTCGCAACAAGTAGGTTCATCTGAATCTTACCTTTGATTCCACTTGAACGACCTCCGCTGCTTTCTTATGCTTTATTCCTTTCTGTCGAAGGATCTCATAGTTAAATTGTATGACTCCCACACCCTGCTATGGTTCGGGGTCTGACGACTCACCGTTGCTCACGGGTGCGCAGCACTTGTCCGCCAAAATCTTCCCTTGACTTATACGTGTCTAGACCACCTTACTACACTGCCGCTGAGATTTAACCCGATTGGTAGGGGTAGTCGTGCTTCGGGTCGCCATAGGTCGTATCACGTTGTAGAATGAAATTTGCAAAAGTGCGCTCAGAGCGCCACCAAGTTCGTGACTTAACAGAACAGTGTAATTAACTTCTGGTCGTCATACATTCAGCTATGCCTTCATCAACAATGATCAAGTCGTAGTTGGCTGGAAGTTGTTATAGGCGTACCGTCACGAGCAACTAGATCCTCTGACACGCCTCGACTATCCGTGCTTGAACCCAATAGACGGTCAAATAAATATTCTCTTCACGCAATATTCCATATGAAATTCAGCGCTATTACTATGTCACAGACAGGGATCATCACAGACCTATCGTTAGGTCACTGTTTGTAGGAAAAAATGAATGCGAACGATGACCAAGATATCCAGTGAACGCAGCCAAATGACTCGAGGCTAGCATTCGTACCTAGCTAGCACAGGTAATGCTACGGAACACCTATCGCGTCTTGTTGATATGATGCCTTTGTATGTCGTAAACGTACTACCGTTTGTTAAAAACAAAAAATAAACATAACTTTGCCAGTGTTTTATTTACTCGTTATTTGAATGAGTACACTTTTATCCCTGGGCACAGAGATTTCAGTGTCAACTGAATCAGAACTGAAAGCTTAATGGCAGCACATTGTTGGCTCATGAATTGAACGTTTAGCGTTGTCGGACGTGTGCATGTGATAGAATACTTACGTTAAACGAAGATAAGTTTATAAAATTAATGATTAGGTTAGAATATCGTCGATTAAAATTTTCTCTTGAACCAGCCAAGCTATGGAGCTGCCGAACGATGATTATCTACTTGGCATTTAACGTAAACCCTGGGGACTGGCATGGCTAGGAGGGTTTACAAAGATCAGGAACGAATTTCTTCTCATTGAATCGGATCGTTGTCAAGTTCAAGCGGCTAGCATAGGGAAAAGTTCGAAGTTTTTATAGAAAATAGAGAGGTCTTGTTCGACGTGCGATACACGAGTGGGAAGTTCTTTAAACTTGGAGATAATAAGACTGTTAGACGAAATACTTGTTTTTGCGATGTCATGCAAATTCAATTCATTTTAATCCTTTTTAAAGCAACATAATTAAAAAATCATGAAAATCAAAAGTAAACTCTCGGGAAGCATTTGTGTGACGTATATTATGGAATAGACAAGAAGGGCCAGCCAGGGATTTATGCTATTTTGAGAAACGTCAGATACTATCCAGAAAAGTACGTGTGCATCTCTGGTCGATAGTAAAGTGCGGGGTCCGGTTCTTATTTAAATAGTATTTAGCCGTGATAGCTTTGGTAAGACAACGATGTCACTTTCTAACTACAACGGAGTACAATATACCGAATTGAGTATTATTCAAGTGTCTGTTCTGAACAATATTAGAGTACGCACGTACATCTCCGATTTAGAGGCATGCGTACGTAAACATGCGCGTATGTCATCTCGCCCGTTCTTCTAATCCTCACGAGCATGTATTAATTGTTGCAGTCCGGAAGCTTTTGACGATATTAGTATCAATGTTTACATGTAATAAGTAAGATATGTGAAGCTATGTCGCTCTGTTTGGCTTTTTTAAGCCAGCTTCATGGTAAAATAAATAAAATGGTCGCCGAATCCCAGTGGTGAATTCTTCCCTCAGCTATGATATATCTCCCAACAATGTGTCAATTATTTAGCGATATCATTTATACGTGTAACAAGTAATGCATTTTTTAAATATCCTTCGAATTATATTTTTTCAAGGTGTGAAGGCTGCTACTGTTATTTTATGTAAACTTATATGGTCGTGTAACGTACGCTAACAAACGCAGATAGCTACTATCAATGAGCTGATCAAGCAGAGATCCAGAATCTTGTTCAAGCTTCTCGTAGCCAACCCTTACGTCGTCAGGTCAGGCCAAATCATTCTTTCTGCCCATGTTTACTTACGCAATGAATGTTTGTAGCTTTTATTTCGAACCTGTCTATCGCGTTTATTTCTTGATTCGACAAAGAGCCTTCCGAATGGCTTCTCCGTTACATTTCTATAGTAACTGAAGATAATATGCATCAATGTTGGTCTAATATACTGGACGACTCAACTTCAAGTATCGGAGGTTGGTTCGAGACACCACCCCTCGTTCTTGAAGTATAGTTATTGGACTATAGCCACTCTGTTTCTGCTCTCAAGAATATCCATCCCAACGACAATCTTTATCTTTTGAAAAACAAAGTAAAAATTATAGACTAATAGTATATAACGTACCTGAGCGCTTTAAAGTCTGCCCAATTGCCACATTCTAATGAAATTAACAGAGCACATATAAAATAGCCCTATTATATATATACCTAAACTAAGGAACCGTAAAAATAACAGCTACCTTTGTTCTCATAACAGTAATGAAATCTTGTCCAAAGCGAACACAACTTTATAACTATTTCAATCAAAATATTCAATGTAATTCTTTTTCTTAGAACATCGAGATTAAATAGCATTAACTCGATAATATTTTTTTTTTTAGAGGTTACTTGAAATGGCCGTAGATCTACCTCCTTAATTAAGTAAAATAATCATACAATATATAATAATGTGACAATGCTATTCCGGAATGGCCCTAGGAGAGTAGCGGTCTGCGTTGATATTATAGCATTCATCCAAAGTTACATTACTAGGCCCATTAAAATTTTCTGATTAAAATCATAATTTATTTGTTTCGCTAGTCAACTTTCCCAAACTAAATGTGTGAAACATTTAAATAACTTGAAAAGCATAACGACCTTTTTGATATTAGTCTCATCACAAGGACTTTTGAACATATTTTAATTTTTGCTTAAAAATGCCGATGAACCGTCTCATCGTTTCAAACATGGATTCCTAGATAGAAAATCAAGGTAGTCCAACTAGAGACCCTTTTATTAATCTAGTGTGTTTCTTGTGAAAAGACAAAATAGTTTAGGCAGGCCCCATACTTTCTGTACTTCTTAGAAGTAGGGAACTTAGTCACTAATGACTGTTGCTCATAGAATAACTCAGAAAAAATAAAAGAAATATTTACTTTGCATGTAAAAGTGGGCTTTATATAATTTCAAATCGTACACATG
>NW_019215220.1:0-20845 GCF_002532875.2 Varroa jacobsoni | reverse complement strand
TATGTGTGTATGTGGACAGTTGATGGACAGTAAAATAACTGAGTATACAGCTACTTTGTATCGACTAAATCAAGTATTCATAAGGTCTATTATTATTATATACAATTTACAATATTTCCGCTTCGAAGTCACAAAAACATATCCTTCGATGCTAAGAATAGGTGTGTAGGTGCAAAACGGACTGAGCAGGAAGGAAAGCAAAAAACACGAAAACATTTTAAAACATAGACCTGCCCATCGTTGTCTATGCGGTCGTTCTCTCGGGACTAAAATCCGGACAATCCTATTCCAGCGTTTGGAACTACGGTGGGCCAAATATGCTTAATGCTCTCCCGCGAGGGCTGTGAGCAGGCCAACTGCTGAAGGTTTATACTGGTGGGTTATATCCAAAAAAAAGCCCACGATATCCAATAAGATCGCGTAACACGAAGCTACTAAGTCGGACAACAGTTTTGGTTAGCCTAGCTATAAAGGCTTAATTTCTATGACACTGTGCCGGTGAAAGTTGGCAATCGGTCAGAGCTCCTGGCTATCATGACCCAATGAAACTTTGAAATAGTCCCTACGGGCCAAGACACTTCAAGCAGGGAACAGACATTACAAAATCTTTAAATAGAAAGGAAAAACGTGTACTGAAGACGTTTCCCGACCTACAGTCGGTTCCTGTATTCTTGGACAAGCCGGAGCAAGTGGTTATTTTCGAGTAAACGATTAGATAATTACGCGATTTGGATCGAATGAACACCTCGTATAAAATAGGCCCATTTTATTTGATTTATTAATAGTTTCTATTGTTATATATGGCGTAAAAAAAATCCCATGCTTGTTTTTTGTCTTCCTAGAAACAGCTACCGGAGACTTACTAAAGAATATCAGGAATTACGTATTGAAGATAACTAGCAGTAACAGTATTGCAAACCGTAACAACATTTTAAAGCTATACGATACTTTTTCTTCTGATCATTTGCCACAGGCAAATCGTCATTGGCTCCTCCGTCAAGCCATCTATTCGTATACTCCGTCCATTGTACAGATAATAGCAGATGTGTCTAACGTTGGCTTTGTATTTTGGCCGTTCATTTAAAAACGCATTACCGCTATGTGTATTTTATTCGTGAATACATAATTTGAGCCAGTAGGGTATTGTTTCCTTGCCTCGATTCCTATGCCCAGCCCAAGATCACTTCGCAGTATTTTTTTTTCTCTTTGTCGGCAATACAGAGCTTCAACATTTAATTTTTATATAACAAATTCCATATTCAAATAGTACTATAGCGTAACGACAGTAAATGCAGAATCATGTTATTATTGTTATTAAATGTTTATTCTCTTATCCAGTTTCTTTAATTTTTTCGCTATTTTAACTCGGTCCTTTGTCTTTTGATGAACAGTCGTGGAAACGCCCTGATGCTACATAGGCACTGTTGTATAGACGAAACGCTTGCTATAAGGCCATCGCTAATTAAATAGATGAATTCAAGGACTGCCGGCGGTAAGATAACTGAGTACAGCTAGGGAGCTGTCGCACAAACAGGGTTTTTTTCGTTCTTCTGTTTGCTACTGCCTGCAAAGACTGGTAGATGATTATTGCAACGTTCAAGCTGGCTGCCCATAAAGTTTTACGTAGTTATCGTGCCTAGCGTCTACATCTGGTTAACACAACATCAATACCTACCTAATCAGAATTCGTGTTGTATCAACTGGTTACAACTTCCTCGAGTCTGTCCATCCATTAGACAGC
Organism: Varroa jacobsoni; assembly: GCF_002532875.2. Classification (NCBI taxonomy): domain Eukaryota; kingdom Metazoa; phylum Arthropoda; class Arachnida; order Mesostigmata; family Varroidae; genus Varroa; species Varroa jacobsoni. The sequence continues at coordinate 19,104 of NW_019215220.1, read as the reverse complement.
GACAGTTTGTCTATTATACCACCGACAGGCGCCAATGGCATTATAAGCAGTCAATAGCACTCTAATGTATAATATGTCTAAACCCTTCTTTTAACCACGTCTATTAGAATATCGAACGGCGTTCAGATCGTACGTACGTATGGCATTATATTCGCCCGCATTGGTATCCAGACCCCTCGCGGGTATATTAGCCAGCTAGCGCTATTTTTTGCGCGATTCGTCAACCAGCCATCTATATATATATATGTTAGGGAACACGATGCCCCATACTAGAAGAAAGCCCTGCTGCTTCGGCGTCTTTCTCGGCGCGTCATCCTTCGCGGTGACGGGTAGGTCTACTGTCGCGACAAACTGACAACAGAAGAAATCAAAGGCATGTAACCAGAGACACTGATTAAGAAGGAGCAAGAGAGTACCGTCGAACAAAGTCGTTGACCCCGTCGATTCGGCATCGGCTGCTTTGCCGACCATAATCGTATGGCGACGACGCGAAATTACGTCGGTCCGTCTTTCCTTGTAGCTTCCCCATGTCCCAAAAGCTACCGGAGTTCAAAACCGTTACCATCAATATGTCCGAAAGATGTGGCAGCACCTTATTAGCGATAAGCAGCTAGCCGTAAAGAGAGAAAAATAGTACTGGAAGGATGCAGACGAAGAAAGATAAGATTTGACCTGCTAGAAAGTAGGCTAACGTAGGTCTAATGACAAATCAGGACAGAGCAGCACTCAAAGAAGAAGATCATGGCGACGATGCAATGAACCGCTGCGAACGGTCTGGATAATCGTCTAATGATACAAGGTCGTGTAGGCGGCAGTTAGACGCTACACTTTGATGGCAGAGTTGCTGGTCCACTGGTAAAACGATATCCTCCAATAACAGCAACGAAAGGCGTGTTTCTGATCATTCAGACGCTACGATTAGGCGGATGGATGTCGTGGACTAGTTTCTGGCCACTTGGCCTATTACCGCACGTTGCCGTAAGGTGCGGACGTCAATACGCTATCAGGCGTACGGGTGGTTGACTTTTTTCTGTTTGGGAAAAGAAACAAAGTTCGATCGATTCCGGTCTGTGATTGCTTACAGTGCTTGTATATTACAAAAGTTCTGTTACGTCGTATTCTTGTAGTCACTGCTAAATAGCTATATAAATAATCCAATCTAAAGCGGCAAAAGCCAGATCTTTCACAGCACAAATCCATCATTGTAGCATATATGCCTACGCACAATGCTACCTATTAGTCATCAAAGGCTGCCTTTGTTTCATCAACAATCATGATAAATAATTATGATTATTCATGAATCATAGCGGAAAGACGAGATGGAATTAGCTGCAAGAATAGTCCACAGTTCCCTCTTGTTGATTACAAAACTACAAAATTTTAGGCATTGATTGGACGTCCTGCTCGGACAGTTCAACGTGGTTTATTCTCATTAAGGAAGGATTGCCCACCTGTCTAACAGGACGCTTAAACCAAACGACAACGAACGAAGGACCTCAGTGTCGATGATCCTCAATAACGATTCCCCTACCACGTTTTTTTATTCACACGGACAGCGAAGGCAAACAGTAATGATTTTTTCGCTCTGTGGACCCAATGGATCGACCCTGACGGGATCTTTCTAAGCCAGTTTAATAGCTTGTCTATTCTTTTCCGGTTTTATCACTTTCAAAGACATATGAAGAGCAAGAAAGCATTGCCTCTTCGCAAAAAAACAAGGCAGGAAAAGTATGGCTCGATAAAATTAACTAAACTAACTTGCGCAATCGATCCTTTGCTTTTTTTTTGTTCGACTTGTTAAAAACACATTTGTATTTAGCTAACAGTAACAAAGGATGAGTGAATTAACAATCATTCTTAAGCTAGCATTGTATAGCATGATGATGATGATATACAACAAGCATGATATACTTGAGCATGATATACAACAAGTGTTTGTACAATCTAAAAAATAAGAATTTACCAATGAATGCTTAACCTCTCGCCAGATACCCAACGTATCATATATATGCTCCTTTCATTTTCAGTTAGAACTTTCAAGTGCCAAGTGTTTTAGATTGTTAAACAAATTTCATAATCACATAAACACTTTTCAAGGAAAAGCATGTTGGGTTAAAGGAAATCACTTATCATAAATACGTGACTAGGTCCAATTTTCTTTCGCACCTTATGAAACATGCGGCCAGCCGTCACACGATAGCATATGTTTTTTTGGTAGATAGCAAACTTTTTGCAGTTAACAATTTATCCGAAATGATTGATTATTTAAACATGTCCCGTCTACTCTTACATTTTCCACCAATATGCCTTGCAGTCCATTGTGAGTGTTCTATATAACGGATTCACTTTCTGCTGCCGATTGCATCTACACGCATATATACTTAATTCACGAATGCTCGCTATCCGCGCTTCTATAAGGCTATAGCCATAGTTCGATGAAATGTTCGAGGCCGGCCATTGCCGGACACCAACAACTCCGTAACGAACTCGTCTAGCTAGCGGCAAATAACGGCACAACAGGACAAAGTAAAAGAAGAATTGTTCCAGCGAAAAAGCTTAAGACTACTATTGTTCTACCCCCTAGACATAAAGGTACCTAAGACTTTATAGCCCACACCCGCACGGAATCGATGATAGGCTCTTGTGCACCCTTGTCATTGAATTAGCTTGCGCCTTTACATCGCTTATGGGAATGCTTCCGTCGGCGCGGTAGGCTTGAAACTGGCCTTGGCATTTTTGTTCTAGTCACGTTCCTAGCCGCTGTCATCCGTAAAGTCGGCATGGTCGATTTAATACACAGTCTAAGAATGCTGCGATGAATATTGTTGAAGATAAATACTTGTTCGAGTACCGGGAACGGTACATCTTAACGTGCGGTACACAGCGTGTCCGAAGAGATAACATAATGTCTCTATATTTGTGTGTAGTTTCTTAGCCAAGATTGACTTCGATATCAAAAGTACGATATAATGCGAGAAGATTAGCAGATTACGTAGAGTTGAAAAGACGTCCATAGTCGACGGATGTTTGGTTTGTTTTTGTTGATCTTATTATTCTTAACAAAAAAGCAACGTATACTTATGAATAAGATATACTTTTTGTTTGAAATCTATTTAGTTTCGTCACTCAACTTCATCCTAGCTACAAAGACCACACCGTTCCGTTTCTCTGATATAAATTTAAGTTACACCGCTATGTATAGATTCATTGGAAGCGAATGCATGCCTTGTCTTCGGTGGATCTTCATCGCAATAGTGATAATAATACTATAGTACTACACTGGCGACAAAATCCATTAATAAATACAAGCAAAATGCTCCCTCTAAACATCAGTCGGTCTTAACGCAAAGTACCTTAGCCGTATGTGTGACCCATTGCATTGGCCTGCCATACTGGTCACAGCATGCAACCCCGAATAGATTGGCATTCTGTCATCGAAATGACGAACGTACTTATTCACAAGTTAAACTAGCTTCCGTGCTTTTGCCATAAAGCAGTTGATTGGTTGATTTAATTGTTTGTTAACTCGTTAAGTCCCCTTTTTAATTAAATAGTTATTCAGTGTGAACGGTATCATATATTGTGACGGAAAAAAGAGCATAACGAGACGAAAAAAATAAATACTTGTTAATAAATAGTGACCGGGACATCTATTTGTCCTAGTCCCGTTGTGACCACGAGCGTGATTTGTTGCTCTAGATTCATCTGGCCTCTTACCGCTACCCCATTTGTTACCACTACCCCGGTTGTTGGGACAATTCAAATAAAATAAAAGCGTATTTTCAATAGTTGTCAACGGTTCCATGGCATTCGTCCATGACAATTAAACGAGGTACCGTTATTATTCTGTATTGTGGGAGTTCCGTTGAATTATAAACCTAGATATAGTCCGTGCGTACATAAAGCTGTAGGACTGACTCTTGCGGTTGCGATGTTCCGTTAAAACGATGATTTCATCATGGAGCTGGAAAACGCAAAGGAAGAAGATAGAAGAGAGGAATCGTGGGCAACGAACGGTATGGCAAGATTTGACCCTTCCCGCTACAACGATCCAGCGACGATTCGGCCAGTATGCTGGCACGGTTCCCGACTTCGCCACCACTGCAAGCAGAGTTATGGTATGTGAAGTTTTTCAGGTCTCCTTATTCATCTCAGGGGGCTCACGATAGCCTCTGGAGGAGGCGGATTTCGTTCGTTGTATTCGTGTACAAGTGGAATGATCAGGCGGGCTCTAGGAGGCTGAGAGCAGGGCTGATGCATCAAAAATACCCAGGAAGAACTGAGAGAAGACTCGATAAAGAAGCTCCGACAGATCGGGGAACTACGCGAAATGAAAGCTCATACCGAAACTTGGGAGACGGAAATCGAAAATAGAGGGTGCGTTCGAATAGCCGACTCGCGCTTGTCTAGAAGTTCTACTCAACTGGCAGTCTGCGCTGCACCGGATCGAGTGGCACAATAATGCTATGTATTGAAAAGAAAGATTCAATTTCAATTTGTGTCAGTTTCTCTCGGTGTATCAAAGTAAACCCGTATTGGTTGTCGGCCACTATCAATCCTAGTCGTAACTGCAGTTAAACCTACTACTTATAAATCATATATGCCTAAATTTCGAAAAAATCTGTGTGGCTGTTGTCGCTCACTGATTCAAAATGTTACCCGAAATTCGTTTTGAGCGGAGGCAGAAACATCTAGTTTCTACTATTGCTTTGCAAAAACTTTTGTTTGCGTCGCCAGCGAGACGAACGATTTAGCTGTAATACTAATTAATTTGAAATAAAACAACAGAAAGGATCGATAGCTTGTCGCCCGTAACTTTCCGTTTCCTGTTGTTGGCGCTACAACATTAGCTATTTTAGAATGTATTATCTAATGGAAAGTACGTGATCGTGTTAAAAGTGGCTCGTATAAGTAGCCCGAACCGATAATCAGTCTCCGAGAGCATGCATTACATATCAACTCCGAGATATAATCAAGCATCTATCCAGTTCCCTTTGACTGCAACCATATCGTTTATCGAGCGCTCTCCAAACGATCTTCGACTGGTAACTGGAAGCAGGTTATTCTTTCTGGTTTTAGGTAGTTCTACTGGACAGATTCGTCCGCGTCCATGCTCTCCATTAGATCAATAGATAGTCGCCATTAAGGCTCCGACTTCTAGAACTAATCTAGTGAGCAGAGTTGGCGGCCCCTCCCTTAGTGGGGCCCTTTGCCCTTCGAATTGCAGAATCGCGCGTTCAGATCGCGTCGTGAGACGGATCGCCCAGCCGCTCAGGTCGGCATTCAACTACATAATCAATCCGTCAGCTAGTGAAATCTTCAGTGAACATCTCTCGGTAGTATGCATTGTAGTCCAATGTAATCTAATGGGCCCGCATAAAGGCGTTTCATGTCTGAGCAGAGTTAATTAGGATCTTTTACCGAAAGAGCGCATTTGTGTGTAATGTAGCCGTTTTAAAATCGAGTTTGTTGACCCGATATTGACTATCAAGTAAGTTGAAACGCTGTTCGCATGGCAATCGGAGAAAGAGTGCCAACTGACGTTCTCCAAGAAGTAGTTAGAACCGTTAGATTTGGTTGACCGTGAGTTGAAACCTAATCAATAGTACCGAAATAATTTGATACTATAAAAAGTCACACCTATTAAATGCGCACGGAAATTATGATTTTTCTGCACAGTTTTTCCTACTTTTAGGGATTGCTTATGGTAAATCAGCCTTAATTTTCGATGCTTCAACACGAGATTAGTATGAACTAGGACAACTGGAACTCTTAGGTCGATTACCATTTACACTACTATTTGAGGGTACCCGTACTGACCGTCAGTGTAGGTGGCCTTTGGCAGGACGTTAGGTTCATAGTTGATGTCAGTTTGCATGAACGTCAGTAATATTCAAATTCACATGTTTTACGTATCGGAGAACGAATGCCCTTTCATTGAACGCATTATATGGGATACATTTGTTTTACCCACCTACCGTGTGCTACTTTAAGCATCCTGCTTTCAATATCTGCCAAATCTAAGCCTCTGGATCAAGCTTGCGAACTACCAGAGCTCAAAATGTCATCTAACACAGTTAAAAAGTGGTCCAGATACAAACGGTTCACGCCAAATCCGTTCCGCTTTTCATGAGCTCCGATAATATTGACCAAATCCAGCTCCTTATCCATAAGCGTTGTTGCTGCGAAGAATTCGATAATAGGCTACGCAGAAGTTCCTACGATGCAGCTTCCTTACACTGTGCTTCGATTATCAGTAAATGCTAACAGGCGATGTCGGTCGACTGTTCGCTGATTTACGTACGCAGCGAAGACCAATCCGAGGAAAACCCAGTCACGAGAAGCGGTCTACGTCAAGGCAAATCCATACTTTTTGTTTTGACTTCGGCAGCATTTGAGCGGGTATCATGAAGGTTAGGCTGGGAGGATAGACCATTTCAGTAGCGTTATTTCGACACCGCCAAACTAGCGGCCAGAGTTTGCCGGCTCACCTGCCCAGTCAGGGCCTACAAAATTCCTTTTGCCTGGCTACTACGCCGTGGCTGCTACTGGATTGACCCGAACAGGTGCGGGAAGAACGGGCTCTGCGCCAGCCGTTCGGGCAATTATTACCAAGCGACCACTAAAAACCCACATGGTTGTCTTGTTAATAAACTTTTGCGGACTTCGTATGCGTTGCGCTGACGTGCGCGTCAAGCCAAAACACAAGGCTATTTCGAGCTTCAGTTACCACAGTTGAAATAAACATGCATACGATACATTTCATCGTATAGTGTCGATTGTTGAAAACGATGTACGTGTGCAAACGCGCCGAAAAGTAACGAGCTCATCTAAACAAGTCCGTAGGAAAAATCCTATCTCGAGCCAGAATCACAACATGTGCAGTATTTGCCTTCGTCGTGCCCTATCAACATACTACACCTTATGATTTCGCTGAAAAACAACAATCACGGCCAAAGTATAACCAAGTAATAGGAGAGGTATGCAGGTGCAACAATTATCCTAAACGCTGACAGGGTGACGTCGATGAACGCATTGGGATACGTACATATCATTCCAGTCAGAGGTAGTTTGTCTGAGTCATATTTGTCAATTTGTTATTGAAGCAAAACTAGTCGCCTTCTTTACGCAAGCGGTTCTGTTGAATGCTTGACAAATTATCGCTCTCGAAGTTACTAAGAAATCCCTTCATTCTTTGAATTTTGCGTGCCTATTTTTAACTAACAATAGTTTTATTTTTTTATAAATAGATTTTAATAAATTACTGACTGACTTCACTTTACGATGCTTCAAAATCTTTTCTTTCAAAAAAATGTCGGTGACGTTTTGCCTTCTCACCGATTTTGGAAGGGAAGCTCATGCACCTAATTCGAGCTTTTAAGTACCAAACTTTTGATGAGTTTCAGTCAAGAGATCTTCATCGGTCTATGCACGTTAGTGATTACTTAATGATTTGTTGTATTTCTCATGACATTAAATAAAACATGCACAGCAGACGCCCAAGTGGAGTTCCGTTAAAGGAGAATGATAAACTTGATCGTGTGCCTGATTCGCATTTTTAGCAATACCTGTGTGCACCTGGTTTTCGCAATTTCGCATAGGTAACATCATCGTATTTGGCTCCTGCCAGATACCGCAGCTGATCCAAGACGACAACGGTGGATCGTCTAGGTGGTCACTGGCGCATTCTGCAAATAGTTGCCGCTATTCGTTTGTCGTCGTTAACATTTGGCTATTGTTGACAACTGGACACTAGTTATTTTCGGTGTCTCCTTATTTTGACTTCGTCCTTTTGTTCTCTTTCCTTCCGATTGGCACGTCTCTGTTCGCTGACTCATTCAGCCTAACCCTAATCCTTATCAGTCCAAACATTCTCGACAATAACCCTCTTTCTCGACGCCACGTGCCTTATGGACAATGGTCAATCAATAGGACAATCCACTGGGCCAAAAAGGTCTGTACCTAAAACACCCATTTTGTACAGAATATCGCTTAGAGAAGATTTGAGTGAGCACGGAAAACGCGCTACTTCTTTACGTTCAAAGCTGCATTATGTGCACTTTGTAGACCTACATCGTCTTAATCGTATGCTTTAGAACCTGCCTTGTGTTCTGTTTTTATTTACTAGCCGATGATTTTTCCACGGACGCGAACAAGGAAGACTTTTTTTAGTCAGAAAGCAAAAAGATCCGCGGTGTTGTTCTCGTCATCTTACTTTGTTTTTAAAATTATTATTATTATTTTGAAATCATGAGCTGTTCAGTTCTCCTGTTTTATAATTGGACAACATAATCATTAGTTTCTCTTCGCTCATTGTCCTTCAAGCCTCGAATATATTGTTTCGATTGAATTCGATAAAGTTAACACTTCCGTAGCCCACGTTTTTGTACAACTAGCAACGCTAACGTCAGCCGCTCGCTAAACTTATCAAAAGCCGGCATGCGGCAGGGATGTAACTAACACAATTTCAAACATAAGTAGATAGCTGTTCTCAGCTAGGGAACCTCTTGAGCCACCTGTGGATGTACGGTTACACTTTATTTGATAAAACATAATAAATTTATATTTATTCATTATCAGTACAAAGGTGATGACAATCACTGCTAGAAATTGCTACATAATAGCGACTCTATTACATAATAGTTCTAACTTGAGTAGCATGAGAAATGCAATGACTTGTAAAAAAAAATTAATTAAAAAAAGCAATTATGAAACGATAGAGCAAGAGAAAATTGATTTCCTCTGCTGTTCAAGACAGGCAGGGAGCGTGTCCTGCAAACGCGACGATTCTGAAGTCTCGAATCAGACTCGACTAACTATGTCTGAGCGAAAGCTGTTCTTTACTGCTGATCTAGATACTTGTGCGTTTTGTTTGAATGTATAGTTGTACAGTTGACTTTTTTTTCTATAAATAGTCTGTGTTTAAAAATTTTGTCATTGCGTTTCGTATACCTAACGATACCTTTTAAAGCTTAATCAGTGTTTCGGTACGCAAATTCGCCAGCGGCGCCCGTGGGCCTCGATTCGTCCCACATGAGCCTACTCAACGATTCGAATCATCTACGGCGTCATTTTAATTTTTTGCTTTGATATAAATCTATAATTTCCTACCTTTTCATTTTTCACAGAGAACAAAATCATAGAGGAAGGTTAATTGTGTATTCGTAGCGCATATTCAACGTCTGACCCTTCCGTTGTTTTACTTCAGCATACTCACCTGAAAAGAGAAAGATAGTCGTCCGTTAGATTTTGTATATGCATAGATAGCATGAACGACTGTTCACGAAGCTCGTACTCTTTTTTCTTCCACTTACGATTTTTCCTATTCAGACGAGCCAGTTTTTATCTCATAATTTGCTCTACGGTGTTCACCTACTATTTCTACAACAAACACACTAAATGTTAGACACGTCTCGAGAGAAGCACGTTGACAAAATCGTCCTTCTTGCTACCTCTATTTATCGGACCTCTTCGCAACAAATTGTTGAGTTCAATGAGTTCGTTTGCAATCGGTCGCCGACAGAGTATAACACACTCACAAGCGGCACTGATTTGCTAGCATTTTTCCCGCCTAAGGACACGTGGCCTGGGTTCCAGTCTCTATTCTATCATGTCTCCATTGCCACACATTCTATTCTCAGCAACAGCCAACATCAATCCGTATACAAATACTGTGTACTATAAACCGCGCGCACAAACCCTCAGACGGCTGCCAATGCACCCGCGCTTCATTGGTGCTTTCCTTGCTAAGCCTGCGTATAGTACACAATGCATTTGATGTCTGTTTATGTACGTACAACTTGCGATCTGTATGTCTATGTTGGCTTAGATGCGATAAAACCTATACATCACTTTCCCCAGACCGATCTCAGATCCAGTACGTAACCTACTCTCCTCCACCGCTATAGCCACTCCTGCTGTTGTTTCAGCAGCCCTATGCCTCACCTGGAATACATCATGGCTTCCATATAGCAGCTATGGCTGTGATCCGTCGACAAACTAGGCCAACAAACAGGCCGCAGCAGGACCAATGGAACCAGCCACGAGGTGAGGCTAACCTACTCACTCTGCTTGCGGAACTGCGGGACAGCGCCGTAATTTCGTGCCGTATTCGGTGAACGAATCTGTGGCTTTATGCTGATCTTAGTTAAGCATCTACCAAGTCAGTCTGCTGACGTCGCCAGAATTAGTGGTCCACCATTAGACACGAATGTCTGTGTACCTACGCTGGAACGTATGCAATCTACCCGGCTGTGCCATTGAAGCATCGATGCGTTCGCACATCGTTCGCGAACGAAGGAAAGCTAGAGCGAGAAAATCGGCTAGAAAAACTGGATCCAAGGGCTGGCCGATCTGGTTCGTTTTCGTCCTGGCGTTCATCACTGCTGGACAGAGTATCGGCAGCGGCGGGTAATGCAGCACAAATCGCATTGCAAGCCTAGCAATTTGCCCCTAAACATACGGCATGATCGCGTCTAGTTCCATGTAGCTGATAGATTGTTCTGTGCAAAAAAGGACATGTATGGTAAGCTTTGCAGAACGCGAGCGAATGGTGAATGAAAGGGGCCAGAGCAAGGGATCGAGTTAGTAAAACAAGCTATAGAGGCGAACAGCGTTGGTTTAGAAAAAGAGAACTAGGCGCTTCTGGCAGTTCTAGTACCGGGTAAGAAGCAACCTTACAAATGCTGGTTGATTGTAAGTGTGAGTCAATGCATGACTATATGAGATGGCGATCGAGATGACGGGCTTTCACGAAATTACGAGCTTCAAGATAAGACAGACGTCAAAATAGAATCGGCTAGCGTACAAAAGCTCTCCCAGAATTTTCCGGAAAACAATAGCGCCTATGCTGTACATTACAACACAACCTGAACGTATCATCAAAAGCACACACGGGGGCCGCCACCGTCAGCGCTGGACAGATTATTTGCGGAAACCTTCCCCTAGCGAACATCGCTACCGGGAAACACACGTAGCACTTGAAAACGAATTTAAACGGCAGTACAATCGTCGCCGTTGTGAACCCGTCTATGAGAGCAACCTGTGTTCGCACACGACCAAGGCGCGATTCTATCGATGAAAAATACGATAAGAACTAGAAGGAATTTCATTTGGCATTTCCACTTGTCATCTCCGTAACAGTAAATGTCATTTCCGTTTCGGTCGAATGATCCTCATTATGAAAATTGTATATCTGTCAACTTTGGGCAGAGTCTATTTTTGTTTAAACGAAATAAACTTCGTAGGTAGTTTGTTTTTACGTAACGTAACATAAAATTTGTGAGCTATAATCTAAAATCCATAGTGAATACTTCGATGACGGTAGCTTTTTTACGTTAACGATTAGATGACTTTCAGGAATCGCTGGCTTAGTAATAAGCACACACGCCCTTGGCGACGTCAACATTTACAGGTCTTTAAATTGTCAGAGTAATTGAAAAAGTGCTAGTTTCAGAAGGTCTTCCGACAGTACGGCTGTTAATTAATGTGAGCGATTACTGATGATGCCGCTGCCGACTGGAAAAAGGAACCAAATGAAGGCCTATTTCGTTGTTGCAGTCTGTTTATGGCGGAACCTGTGGAATGTCGTTTCCGTCATTATTAGTATACTATTGAGTTAGAAACCAGTTTCTAAAGGTATGCCCATATTGGCTAGTTATTTTTATTGAATAAATAAAGAACTATGCTTATTTGTATACACGTATAGAGAAAATTTATGATAGGAGTCATTTTTAGTAAGCAATAACATTTTTATGTCCACGCTGTTGCATACTCATTCGAAATTATAGGTATTTAGTTAAGTTAATGCGAAGCAGCGGAACAACTGTTGCATGGAAATATGTCTGTGCTGTACATGTTGTGCAAAAGACGTCGTGAACGCTCCCATTCTTACTAACGAATCATAAAGGTCTTCCATGGAATTGAAAATGCATTGTCATTGACCTATAACAGGATAAATAGATCAGCCTTGCCATAAAACTTTGTGGCACTACTTCTAACCTAGTCATCCATATAGGGACTGGGTAGATCCTCTGGCCTTGGTTCTACACTACTAACTCGTCGAGAAAGGCCCGGTTTGCGGTCACTGAAAATGTGAACCAACAAGCCTCTAAGGGGAGGAGTCATTTAACAGGACAATGCTCAGGCGAAAAGTAGTACTCGAAGAAGGACCTGCTCGTTCTTAGAAAAGGGACGTTCTTGCTTTTCTATTCCACGGATGGTGTGTGAGGTCGACCTCGAATAACTGTTCACGCTATTTTGAGAGCTGTCCTAGACAGGACGGGCTACAAGTCTGAGCAATGACAACGAGGCCATTGCTAACGGAAATATTTAGTTTAAAATACTCTCAAAGGTCAACAACAATCCTTTTTCAGCTTTGCAAAACATGAACAGTTTAATTTTCAATTTTGTAATCTTTTCTGTCTCTGCAATTATTCATAATCAAATACTGGTACCCCAATTCTATATTACAGAATCCGACGATCAGCATGGAAGAGTTTCTATGCATCCGCAGTACCGAGCTTTTGTCCTCCTATATAAAGATTTTTGTTGGAAAATTTCACAGCGTTACACTTTGCCTTCGCCGGCTGCCAGCTTCTCTCTTCTTACAGCTATTGTATGGCCCTGTTCTGCGGCTGATAGCGAATTAGGAACGCTATCACGTTACGCTCAGCAAGCTGTTACTGCGTGCCGATTAGCCTTGTTTTGTCTATGGACAGTGAAAGACTGAAACGCTTGCTACCCACCACGCCTAACTTCATTCCTTGGACCGCGAAAACACGGGGGTGCAGTCAACGAACCTCTGCCGTTAGCGCGTACACACGTACTACGTATGCACGCAGGCTTAGAAGTAACCGAAGCTACTGCTGGCTCGGCTGCTGCTGCTTAAATTTGGGTAGAAAGAAGACAAAAGTAGGACGATGAATCATACTAGCCTCTAAGTAGGCCGCGGGCGGCCTCACGAGAAGCGAGACGAAAACCAAGGGCCATCTTGTTAAGATCTCTTTGCCAGCTGCCCTCAACGCTTTTAGCTAAGCGCATGCTTACACGCCACTGACCAGCGAAATAGGGTATGGGAATGGAGGCACAGCAAGTTTATGCGAGGCAAAAAGCACATGGGTCACAAACCCTATGGAACGTTATACCACCCCACCCTGTGATCAGGACGAATAGCGGCTCTTTAAAATCACGAGGTATAACTTCATCAGTCGACGCTGATTACGGTGGAACATTAATGCAAGGTATTGAAGATCTTGGAAAAGATGAACGAGTCTAGGGCACGTGCTGCTTTCCATATAGCCGCCGCCGTCAATATTTACACGCTCTGTTCTGCATATGGTTGAGACGAGGCTTGCGGTTTCTGCGGAACTGCCCATCTAAGAAAACAGTCTATTTTATGTAATCGGATCGAAAATGGGTTAAAAACATGTACTAGGATTGGGCCTTATTTGAACTGTACAAAAGAATCGGTGGGAAAGAAACTGAACAAGAGAAAAAAAAAATATCGTCCTGGGCTAACTTAGAAAACTTTAATAGGTTCAGTAGTAGCTTTTGACCGGCGGTGGTGAAAAAAAATGTTTTCTATGGGCCCTTATCTTTGTTTCAATGGGTTAGACCACACGAGGAACGAGCAAAAAATTTACTCGATTACTTGTTGACAAAAGCGGATTAATAGACTTATTTTTTAAATTTATGTTACTGCTTTACTATTGTAACAACTCTCTTACATAGGGTTCTGTACATCGATTATGTAACATACGTTTACCTTGTCCATACACAAGTTAGCGCACGCGTATTCGTATCGCCACGTTCGTCATAAGCTAACAGGGTAACAGTTTACGTTATTTTCAACGTACGTAAGTCAACGACCGGACACTCAAATCTTTTGTGAAACGTATACATATAAACAACTCATAAAAATCATATATGCATTACTTTATCAAATCGTCGTAGCGAGCAGCGATTCTGCGCCAAACAAGCAGACAAGACTCGTTTCGCTATACTTAGACCCAGACCCAATCTTTCACTCATATGATTCTTTTTACTTTTGCAGTATCAAGAAGGCAATAAAAATGCAGCCCTAATAACAATGTTTAGCTGGCGAGCGAAACTGTATAATGTACGCAACATTAACCAACGGTTAATGCATCCGTCGCTGCGACCAACGTAAACTACAGCACAGAGGGGCCCGCGACCAAGCGCAAAAGTGTCACATGTGTATTGCGCTCACGAAGCCCGTAGAGGAACCAAGAGTGACGAGAATCTTTCCGTAGAATGTCCGCTAAATTTGTCGCCTGGTTCGCAACTACACAGGAAAAAAGGCACAGAAGTGCATACAGGGTTGTAACTTGTAGATCTGCGCAGTGCCATGTTTGGCTCGGGCAGCAAGAACGAGACAGTAAGGTACAATACGTCACGTGTATGATAGGCCGCATGCAACGCTTAACGGCTATCACCAACAATATTTACCATAGTAGCACTAGCAAAAGGAGCGAAAACTGTCCAGTGAACGAGACTAACATTGTGTGCATAATACAGTCTAACTGAAACAGCGGTAACAGCAGCAAGGCCAATGCACAGACCAAGACTCGAAATCGCAGGTACAGATGCACAACCTGGAGTTGTCCTAGAGTCACTGGCATTGTAGAAGAGTCCGACGGTGATAACAGCGGCTGCGGCGACAGTTAGATCGACGGCTAGGCCCGCCCGATCCTAAACAATATATATGCTCGTACGTGTGTACCAAGGGCGTGTGCCGTACGCTTCCTCCATCTGGGGTTCTACTGTTGGATCTCGTAGGCCTTTAGCGCTGAGTGTGCTAGTTATCAGCACCCGCCTATGCAGCCAAACCAATTGAAACTAGGCCAGTGTTACACTGGAGCCAAAGAAAGACAAGACTTCTTCAAGCGAAACAAGAAGATGTTACAACAGCAGCGGAAAAGACAAGCGCTGCGGCAGTTCAGAATAGCGCTTTTTCGATCATTGCGCTTCGTCTTTACGTGTCTTCTTCCCGGCACGTCGTCCCGTTCATATGCGCATGCACACATATATATATATATACATAAAGAAAATGTATATGTGTTTGTGTATACATTATACGCTAGAGCCAATGGATATAATGCTAAACAGGATAGGAACGAGAAGAAAAAGTAAAACGCAGGAGAGGCAAGTCAATGAGACGACAACGAACTGATGGACGAACGCCCAGTCGACCAGCAGCTCTGAACAAAGCATACAGATACGCGACACCGTAGGCACTAGTGGCGGCTTCTGGCCTATTGCCGCCGCACAGATGCTGCAAAGGATAAAGGATCTTTGCCATGTCTTCTATGTTTATTCCATTGTCGCGGCTGTTTTCTGTAGTCCGTTTATCTACCCGCCGTTTAAGTTCAGTGTCTCATGGCGAAACGAATACTGGTAATTGCATAATAAACATATGCATGCACGCATAGAGCCAGTGGAAGAATGAACGAGCAGGCGAGAAAAGTATTGGAAGTAAGAACTGCTTAAAAAGTACAGGTAAGCAACACGTATGTATACAGCCTTGTGAATAAGATCGATAATAGCTTCAAGTTGGCATAAATATGTGTGGAGACAAATCAATAATATTAATGAAAATTGTAGTTATTAGAATAACTACAATTTTCATTAATATTATTGATACCTATTAGAATAGGTATAAACGTACCACAGCCTGACTAACATTGCATCGAGACGTTACAAAAGAGGCAAAGTCATTGCAAACTAAACTATTTAGTCACAGACCAAAATTAGGGATGGTCGTCTCTTTCGAGACTTTCTTCTTCGACTTTTGCTACACCATAAGCGTAACTCTTCACACGTAATGATACTAGCGGCTATTTTCAGCCCAGTGCGAGACTGTATCAAAGACTAACTAATCGTAAGCGAGCTAAATCTAAAAAAAGATGCAACACGTGACTACTATCACTAGTCTATATCCTATCTTCGCTAAGAGCACTGCCTAAAATAACCGGTTGAGTACCTGCGCATACAATCCCGCAGGACACGAATTGTGCAGCTACGGAAATCACCGGAAAGCTCCATCATTCCTCGACGGTAGCACCATGAAACCCGTGATTACCTTGAGTTGTATATTTGCAACAGGCTTAAAGCCCCCGGTTCGCCCCCCGATCTGCATATACATTATAAGCTGCTGCTAGCGATGGCGTGTGATACAGCAGTATCGGCAACGATATTTCTCTGTCCACGTATCTCGATTCGTTCTGTGATCGCTTCATGTCATAGCGAAACATTGTCTCAATGAGAAAACTTCCATCCAAAAGTCCACAGCTTCCCTTTCTTTATTTTAACTGCCTAGCCCTTGATGATCTGTCCTTGTTTCGCTCGCACATGGGCGTGGACGGATGCGAAGAAAAAAACACTCCGGAGGAGGGTCATACGTCAGTTCACTCGACGCATTTACGTACGTTTCCATCATGTGAACGCGCACAAGCGTACTTTGCGAAAGTCCAACGCCAACAACGTTCACGCTAAGGCAATCGTCATATGGATGCATCATTTTCCACGCAGTAGCAAATAGATGGCATCGCTTCGGTGTGTTTTTGTCCATTTTTTTCTAAGAAAACTGAGACTCGCACGGGGTTCAGAGACGAACGGAACGTCAAATCGCGAACAATACTTGCTAAAAGCTTACGTAAAAAGAATCCTTTACACAGCCTCTCTGAGTGTCCATGCTGCGGGTAAAGTTGTAGTCGAAGGGATCTTGTAAAGGGTCTTTCTGGTACATGGACGAAATTCTCCCGTTCACAAGCACAACTCGTTTTTTCAGACAGACTCTCTTCGATCTAGGACGCACCGATCGTTGGCCATTCTTCCTTCTACAGAGCGCATAATCCGATTGAATATCCAGCTCATCGCTATCTATTGCGTCAAGGAAGCTCGACTAGGGTCCGAACGATTTCGTAAACGAAGCGACTATGTGCACGTAAATCGCGACGTTCACGGCAGAGCACTGTCTTCGCTGTGAAGGCAATGCTCTTATGCATAATGGTATCTTGGATTCGGCTAAACGACGCGTAAAACCGTCAGTAACGTCACTTCGCCAAAGCTTGCCAAGTACCTGGCTTAGCTAAAGTACAATTGATAGATGCGTTCGAATGTATAGCGGTAAGTTTACATATGCTTTACATAAGGGGTGGGGTGGTGCCAGAAGTAACTGCGAAAGTGTTATTCTACCAGCTGAAAATGCACTCAACCTAGTATAAAGCAGACCTTCGGGAAAATAACTCAAATATTAATTTGGTACAAAACCCGGAAGGTCCGATATGAGGGGGAGGAGGAAGGGGTCAGAATTTTCGATAGAATTAGCTCCGGTTGAGTGATTATAATTGGTGTGAAGATGAAACCATAGAACTGTGGTCGACTATATATAACATTTAAACGTGAGCTTGAATAAACGAAGCACTGAATAGTTTATCGAGATCTAGTTTAGCTCGGGTATTAGCGATCATAGTATAAGGTGCTGCATCATAACAGCAGGCGTTAACATGAGGGCCATTGCAGTTGTCTTTCTAAAAAGTAAGACTTCTTTTTATGAAACGATTTCCAATCGAACAGCAGTTGGTTTAACAGTCCACATCGCCTACGGAGGCAACAGCTTTCTTGTCCGGCCTAAATAGGAACAACGAAAATGAGCGAAAGAGAAGGAAAAGGACAAGAAAATAACGGTCGAAGTTGACGTCCCTCAAGTAGACCGATCAATTTCGCAACGGTGTATCTCCTGGCTCGTTACTTCCTGTTTATATGCATCCTAGAATAACCTGTTTAACAAATACTCTGGAAAGCTCCTGCGCTCGGCCGCCAGCCGTCCAATGCCATCCAATGCGGATTCCCTTCTTCTTCGAAGATCCATCTTTGTTCGTTAATTGTTTGCTACGACCCGCTCTCGCCCTTACCTCCTTCCCCTCTGCCGCTATCGTTTTTCCTTCTTGACAACGCGTTCGACTTATACATCGCTACACGGCGGAGGGTTGCAATGCATAGTAAAAGTACACTAGAATACAGAAGATCAGTTTTGCTGCTACTCTCCCGCCAGCAGTATCCACTTGGGCTACTGGGACATTCGCAGTCTCCCGTTGCTCCTTGGGAATTCGAAAGGGGTGGCAAACAGGCAGATTTCAGGTGATCCGTCAGAAATTTTCGGCATTGTTGGTCTCATCGGCATTCGTGTCTGCCTCCTTTTTCTATCGCTTTACGGGCCTGGGGGCCTCGGCCCTAGCCTAACTACCGTAGCCTCACCGCTTGATGTGTTCCTTGTAGTGGCCCAAACAGCAAGAAATTTCACTCACCAGACGATAGCTTCTGTTGAGTAGATTCCACTACGGTCGCTTTTGCCTATACTGGTGCCATCACTATTCTTCGCTGTTTCTTTCATGATACAGGGAAAGGAAGAAGATCCAGGCACCCACGCACACCCACGGAGAGGCCACGTTCTGCTGCAGACGAAGCAGTGATACTGTCCTTTAACGGTGTGGAGGAAGGCTGTCACTTTGCCTAGCACGTTATTGCAGACGACAATAACAGCAACAAGACAGCTACTGTAAAGAGATAAGCACGATGAGTTGGGAAGAATCGGAGGGAAAACCCACAAATAAAAGACCGTTCTACTAAGTATTGTTAGCCTGTAGGTCCGCATCGCTGTCAACTGCCAACGTTTGGGGGCATGGACGACCAGGACAACGGTGCTAGTCACAGTGCGTGCATATCCGACGGAAACCGTCGCCTTCTATCTGCCGGACTAAGCTTCGACCTAGACACTTGAATGCTGTGTACTGTCGGACTATTGTGCTACCGTCCATAGCGTTAAGGATGGCACCGACAGAGCCCAATGGGGTGTCTCGCTCGATTAGCTTGTACTAGGCGGGTATGCTGTGGCTAGCTGCTTATGCATAGCAGCGCTGGTGAAACAGACTGCATCTCTTGGCGTCCACACGCCGAGCTACGACAATGATGATGACGACGACCAACGGAAAATCGAAGGGATAGGTCTACCGCTAGCCCCTGTTTTCCATCGACAATCAACCACGATTCAAGCAACCACAACAAGTGACTATTCAAAGCGAA
>NW_019215219.1:0-20851 GCF_002532875.2 Varroa jacobsoni | reverse complement strand
TGGCTCCTGTGCTTGATGATGTGCTTGAGATAACCCGTCATGGCTGCATACAACAGGATGCATTGTTCGTTACGATGGCGCCGAAGCCCCTGAAACCGCGCTGCGTGGCGTTCGGCGCGTAAACCACAGTCGGCGCAACGTCGACAAAATGCATGCAATAATCAACTATCATTGGGACTTGGAAAGCCTTATTGCCCTTAGTAGACCTTCAGAAGGCATAGAAGATGCCCATTTTGCCGAACAGACGTTCTAGCGTTGATGCGCTTTTCTGAGTCCCAGTTCAACACTTGATACACCTCTACTGAGACTCTGTCTCCCGGTCCTACGTCCTCAATACGCTTTCGGTAAAAAGCGCTCCTGCAACATCTTTTGGCAGTCGATATGCCTAGCCATCCGCTTGCGAATGGTACAACATAATGGCTTTCCCTAGGGCGGTAAGATGTGGATTAATTCGCAGCAGAACACCCGCTATATGCATTTTCTGGAAGACCCCAAAGCTGTACTCCAGCGGTATCAGAGCCAGTTCTCTCAGTTTTGAGTAGACACTTGCCTTCTCCTTTAGGACTTCTATGCAACGTATGTAAGTGACTGACTTGAAGCGGCGTTTGCACAACTACGGTCAGAACATCTTGAAGCCCCACACTACTACCAGACGGTCTGCCTTCTAACAACAACACTAAGTCAATTGGGCTGCGGTTAGCGTATGTCTTTGTTCAGCTCAACCCCCATCCTGTTCTAGTGGCATCCGTCTGCAACCTCATCTGCAAATTATGCCAGAAGTGGCACAGTATTAGATTTAGTCTTGTGCCACGTCCGGCATAGGATTCAAACTAATCAGTCTTTAGCTCCAAAATGCCCTATCGTAGCATGCGCTTGAAGTTTTCTTACGTTGACCATGGCCGGCGTGGTGTCCGAGCAGCCTCAGTAATCAAGCAAGAACCAGGCGGCCCAGGTCAGAGAAGGTAAGGACTCGACTAGCCGAACCTTTTCGGAATCCGGGGAGTCGGCCGTTTATCGGCCGGATGGATATCAGCCATTTAGATAGACCACATTCTGAGTGCATATTTCGCCTTCAACCGACAGCCAATTTGATTGACGGCTGCTAGTATTTCCTGTGTGTGCATCGTGTAAGTATGGAGATCAGAAGAGTACAATCTGGCACCACCGAGGTGGACTAGAGCCGTCTGGTATAACAGAACTTCGATGATTATGTATGTATTATGTACTGGAGGAAGCAAATAGCATGAAAAAGCCGCTAGACATTGAAAATGCCGTTTTGTCTTTAGCATTAACATGTTTGAGGATTTTGCAGTATCCGCTACTCGGGTTGGAAGAACTCAAACAGCAGACACCAGCGATGGCACTGATAACGTCGCAAGCCCTTGACAACGGGTATATAATCACTTTTCATAATGGCACTTAGCCGTCGCTAGTCGAAGCAGAAACCTTAGCTATAGCTACCACGAAACATTAAGGCTCGCTCCGCTTTCACTTGGTCGTATACATTTACGACCGGATATATAAGTATATAGGGTATCAGATATGTAACTTATCCTATATTGCCACCACTTTTGAAAGAGAAAAAATCTAATGTAATTTTTTTAATCAAGTTGTTATTACTAAAGATTTATGAAGATACTATTAATTGGTATGATACTATGATGTGATATAAAGTGGTCCCAAGCATATATTTTTTCAAGTAATATCGAAATCAGTATTTTAAAAGAAAACAAATAACAGATATTTTTGATTATTGATGGTTACTTTATTTTGGTTGAGGCGGCTTTTGCGATTCACATAGAAACAGTTAAGAAACAAAGAGATTAGCGTTGTATAAACAGATATTATTGATTCGTTTGTAATGTGCTGACATTTCGTACTTCAATATACAGCACTTCGTTTTTCATTTTCCTTTTCGTTACTAGAGCACATCATAAAAATAAAATTATATTAACAAGAGGACTTCTGGTATTTTGCTCAATACGTGAAGCACCTGTGAGCGCATCATCATTATGTGACCAGATTTTTTAATACTTGTACTGTCGAAAGTTAGTTATGGTAGGATAAGTAATTAATCATTAGACGTCTCCTACTTCTATCGTATAATTAGTGGCAATAAGTCACAAAAAAATATTGGTTATCCATAATACAAGTTGTTACTTGTAAAACAGTGACCCTACGGCCCTTCTGATCATCACAGAGTTTAATCTGACGGAGTCGACAGGTCGATTGGGTATTATTAAAGAAATCGCTGCAATTTAAAACTCCAATAATAAATAAAAAAAATTTATTGTAAATCTTTACGGACTCTATGTGAAAAAATTAAATCGATTTCCATATGACTGGATAACTCGGATGCAATCGACTTCCAGGAGTCTGATTAGTTACTATCTTCCGAAAGAAAGGATTGTCAACGTAATGCACAGGCAGAAGCACGAAGTTAGCAACCTTTACCAGTGTAGGCCTGTTTGATGTTTGTCTTTCCCCATATATTTACTACACCTGTTGCACAGTACAGAGCTACTATATTTCTTTTGGTGCTCAAAATCAACTATGAACTTAGCCTGATAGTACAAAATTAAATAAATGTCAATACTATTTACGTCAAATGAGTCTCCCAGCTAATTAGTAGCAAGCTATATATGTTTTATTTATGGCACCGTTTGATCTGAGAGTTCTGTTAGCAGTGTTCACAATGTCTCCAACGGGTGCGCCGCTGTGGTTTGCACAGCCCACACTGTTACGGCCGATAAGTGCCTACCTGTATTCTCTTTGACGTCGTTAACTGATCGTGGTTTTTTATGGACTTTAAGAGTCCCTTCTGTTCACGGTGTTAAACGCATTTTTTGTGGGTTTTTTTTTTGGGGGGGGGGGGAAGGGGAAGGCACATATTGCAACGCATTTAAAAACGAAATTACGTCCCATTACAGCTCCTTTAAAAAGCGTCTCATCTGATATTACTACAAAGAGAGATCACGCGGAAATAGATTTCTAAGCACAACACTTTAAGGGACAAGACACACAAAAAGAAATATCTATTTAAGTGTTTATCAGAATGTATTTCTACCCATAGATTCCGTTTGCTTCCGGAGTGAGAATAGCAATAGAGGTAGTAGTTAATATGTTCAAAGAGCAGTAAAGGCAGCTCTGATTAAGGTAGATCTGAGGTCAACATGTCATTGCTATAATTTCATACCTATTATCCTTTCTTTAAAACATTCACATTATGATACCCCGTCCATAGACCTCTCCGCAGACATATGTTGAACAACATCTTAATCGTGTTCAAATATGCAAATATTCTCAGCCTTACTAGAGCAATGCATATAGGACTTTCCTCTAGGTACAGTGGGGTATATATAATCGAAAATGATAGTTGTTTTAAATATATTAGAGCACAAACAATTTGTTTTTCATCCTTGTAAGCTCAAGTCTTATTACTGTAATATCTTGCAAGGTGAATAAACAGCAAATATCTAATAAAAATCGAGTTTACAAAACGAACTGTATCGTCAACGATCGATTATCTTCTGCAGTGCTATCGAATCGCTTCATTTATCCTCACAGTTATTTGGTTTTTAAAGCTTTAACTTTCAAAGAGTCCACAGCAGTAAGTGTTCTAAATATGGATAGGGAAAAATACCTAATTTGGAAAATAGAACCCTTTCTAAAGTTTGCCTAAATGAATTCACTTTCGGAAGAACTCCGGCATTTGTAAAGATAAATTCGTATTACTACGCGTCTAGCGAATACACACTAGTAGAATTCGAAAACATTACCATTGAACCTTGTGGCGGCGTTTTTAGGATGCACATGGATAAGTGCGAAAACATGTTGCAGGTTCAGTATTGTTTCTACTCATCATTATATTCACAGATACCTTCTTTATGACTCAAATATGGCTCAAGTATATGTATCAGTTGGAGAAAGGTAGTAGGGACAACTTCACATACTCATCTCGTTTAAACGATAAAAAAAAAAAGATGCTTTCGAGGGACAAATTATTTATAAACGAAAAATAATTTGAGAACAGTTGTTTTTTTTTAAATCTTGGTGTATATTCTTGACTTTTGACCATTCCCACATTCGGGTGCTGCGATAATATGGGAAGAGGCACTTTGTTTATGTAAATTCTATTTTGCATCTTCTTTAGCCATAGTTATTCTTATTTTTACAGTTTTTTTTTAGTCTTTCGGAGCATTATCCTCATTCATCGTTATCATCATCGTCGTCGTCAGCAACAAGAGCCGCAAATCTGTTCATGATTTTCTTCTCTGCACCTGAGGCTTCACCTGAAACGGCACAAAGTCCAGTTAAAATAGTGGGAAGAACATCATTGGCATCGTCAGCGGAATGTCTAACATTGTGTCAGTAATCTGTAACCTTTAACTTAATCTGTAACTTTATTACATCTCAATGTAATAAAGTGATACACGATTAAACACTACACTAATCTTCTGTACTAAACACTATGTTACTACTAAACAATGTTACTACCTTTTTTACAGCTGATATTATCTCCTGTATTATCGCCACTCTCCTCATCAGCGGTTCCGTCCCCTCCTTCAGAATCTACCGAATCTACATCAGACTCGTCGTTTTCATCGACGTCCGACAACGCCTCGCGCTTCACGCCTCGAATCTAAATTTGCATTTACAAGCGTTAAATGCATCCTATAAGTCATTGATGAGTATGAGTGTATACTGCTTTTAAACAAGTTGATCTATTGGTATGGGAGCCCACAGTTTTATGCTAAGTGCAGACATACGCCTGACCGTATCAAGCGCATACTTTAAAAAAAAATGTTGGTGTCAAAAGAAACTGATCGTGAGCTAAAACGAGCAAGGATGGCCCGTTTAGTTGTCTATGATTCATGGGATGAAACATACCTCTAAGATTTTATTAATAAGCTTTTTATCAGGCTGTTGATCGTGTTCCTCTTTAGGGGGCCTAAAAGCTACACAGAGGGTTCGGCCGTCCAGCACCATCCTCAATAAATGATGCGCAGCCCTGTAAGATAATATTGAAACACATGAATTATATGAATATTAAGCTTTCTAAAATTACGATTAAAAACATTTTTTATCTAAAAGTCTAGGTTCATACACAGAAATGTATGTGTCTAAAATACTACTAGAATATGTAGTTCGATTCACATACATAATGTTGGTATTCGAAAAATTACATGAGTTTAAACCTTCGATCGGGATAGGCATTTTGGTTTTCAGAAAATGTGGTTGAACACAAATATGCACAGCCTAAAATTACTATCGCACCTGTTGACATCAGGCCGGCCTGTCCTAGCCGTTATAAAACCTCTCTTTTCCGCCCATGATTCGGCAATCTCGAACGCAGACCAACCCGACTCATCGGTATCCACCTTTGGTAATCTGTTTGAAACGAAAGATAAATTTGTTTTTTATATTTCGTAAGTTCTAACATTCTACACTAATAAAATTATAGTATTCTGGTATTTACGAAGTATCCAATATAATCCTGCGACTGAATCAATATATGCAGAAAATTGACATATATAGTTAGCTTAGCGTAGCGACCTCTTTATAGAGAAGATTTATAGAGAGAAAACAGCCTAGTTAAATTTGTCTTCAAAAAAACGACTGTGGCAAAAACAAATGTCGCTTGTCTAGCTTGTCTACTGCAACATTCTTATCAAAATGTTTGCTTGGAGTATATTTGTTAATTAGTACTTGAACTAAACAGCTAAATCCTGGAAAAGGATAGTATAGGACTCCCTATGTTACATTAATCACACTGTTGTTTCAATAATACTAACCTGAGAATCCGCTCCACATGGATCCTTTGCGCAACATATTCGACTGCTGCCAAAGGTGTCCGAAGCTGGGCAATCGGGAAGCTGCCAGAAACTACCTGGACGCACGATACGTAAACAAACATAAAACAGGTTAAGGAACGGTATTCCAAAACACTAGCATCAGCTTAGGTGTTATTATTTTGGTAGTAAATAAAGATCGCTTTCATGAGTAGCTTCCATAGACCTCTGAGCAGAAGGTTGGCGGCTATCTAGAATCGATAATATAGATTACCTTTCAGTTTTACCGATAACTATCTTGGGGCAGCCTTGTAAACTGAAATGAACGTACCTGCAACTCTCGTGGATGTTTCGTTGGAAAAACAAGTCCCGGACAATCGCAAAGGCGAAGCTGTTTTGTGAGAAAGATGGTTTGAAAATGCTTCGTGTGACCAGGTGTCCGAGAAACTGACACAACCTGCAAAAATATTGACCTATTAGCAAATTTTATTAAACATACAAAAAAAGCGAATCGAGTAGCAGAAGAAAAACTCAATAACTAGGAGAACTAAAACTTTTGTTTTGTTTAAAATCGAGGATTTGTAGTATATCTGTAGTACGAATCGCTATCATACATTAAAAGCGGGTTGTGCTGTATATATTTTGTTCACTCTATTTATTAGAACAGTAGGTATAATTTATTATAGATTATAGATCGATTCGTAAAACTGGAACACTTCTGTTCCTTCTCGGAATCCGATTACTCTGCCACGCAAAAACAATGTAGTAATACCTTTCACATGGCGCTGAACAACATCTTTAGACCTGGATAATTGCTTTTATATTTGTAAGCCGACGTTACCTTTTTGCCCATTAGGGCGTTAAGAAGAGAGCTCTTTCCGACGTTAGGATGCCCAAGCATGCCAAGAGTCAGAAACAGTCCCTCCTGAAAACGACTCGATAGTACGACGTCGTCCTGTTCGATCACCTCTCCCACCTGGCAAGATACATTAACAAAAAAAAATCATCGAAATTTACAGAAATTACAAAGACGAATTTTAACTCAAGCTACTTGTCACGTTTTGAGATCATTTAAGTGTCGCAGAAGATTGTCCTCACACACCTTTCTTTTCCATTTTTCTAAGGCATTCCACGTTTTTTACATAGAATATGGCATAACTCGGTAACTACCAATAATGACCACAGATGCTTCTTTGTTACGTGACACGAAACATGAAAAGAGCGCGTCGAACAAAAAGGACCCAAGCCTTGCTTGTGCAATTATTGGTTAATATACTATGCATATAAGTAACCTAACAAAACAGTTTAACGACTTACCTCGAGTTCGGAATCATGGTCAACCTGACTTCCATGTAACTCACAATCTTCACGAATCTTATTCTCCCACGACGATAAGTCGATCTAAAGAAAATCAAATTTGCATGAGATTTAAACCAGATTGACTAATACGCTTTCTATACGGCTAAATTTAATATAAGTGAAAAAATGTTTTTAAAATGCTTGAAACTGTTTTATTAAAGTGTCATTATCTCATCTCAACATTAAAATGATTAATTTATTGAGTACACCAAAGGACTAGTTTGAGAAGTTGAAAGCCAGATTGGCTCTTATTTTCTATTTGCTCAGTTGGAACGAAAGGCAATTCCTTTGAAAGCTGAAGACAACTTGTTGGCGGAGGAGCAAAATCTCGACTAGCCTAATGAAACGTAAGCGATGCAGAAAATATTACCTTGGCAGCTTCACTTCCGAGTACACTCTTGACGGCATCCAAGAGTGCTAAACAAGAGTGTAGTGGGGTTCGCATTTTGCCACGCCCATGTTTGCCTAAATGAGAACTACATCCAGTTAGACAGCGCTACAGTGGTTATGGCCACATTCAGTGGGAATTCATCGGTGTTTTGCAGGTGTTCATGCTGGTGTATCAATGTAATCACAGACACTTGTTGCAACTTTGGTAATGTAAAAAGCTTTGCTCAAGTATTTATTAGATCATCCGAATTCGTTCAGCGCGACTAGATATATCGCTTACTCACCGACGGCCTTGCATCCCGCGTAACTAGCAAAGGGTATAACCTTGACTCCGGAGTGCTCTTTTTCGAGAAATGTAATCCACGAGGCTGCAAGTTCAGGATCAACTAAATCCACCTACGGAATACCAATTTGTAATTGATATTATGTTTTGCTTTGAAAAGCGCTAAAAAGGAGCCTCTTGAAAGTAATCAGAATGTAGGGTATAATTGTGCATGTAAAATAACCTGCGCAAGAGTTACATAATGGTTTATCATCACAAATAACTTATTAAAAAAATTATCACTCTGTCTTATCAATAAAAATGCGAAGGTACGCTACCAGGTCTAATGTATTTGGTCTATAACAATAGCAAACAGAAACCTATAATGTGCAGTATTTGTTGACATTAAAAAGAAAAACTGATCGGAATATTTTTACGTTCTAAGCTTCGAAGAAGCACACTCAGGCTTATCAAGGACATATGCAAAAAAACGTCGTCGAAATAGCCCATCGAATGACTACACGATCATCTGCATGACAGGCAAGCGAAATACAATATACAGGGGGCTTGATGTCCTGCTTAATATTTATTTATGTGAACAAGTTGCTACAAGAACTAAAATGTCTAAACATGCCTTTATGCATTCAAACGGCTGCTCTATAGCTCCAAAAAAAAATGGACGAATTGCAGGCACGCACGGGAACAGAATAAATTTCAAGAGAATCGAATGAGTGTAAGTAAACGCCTTGAAAATAAACGCAATCCCTGACAAGACGGCCGAGAAGAAAATACAAGCATCCCTCATGAACGGCACCGGGTGTCGTTCGAAGCAAAATATATGTAAATTTTATCATAGCCTACTCTCGGACTGATAAGACAAGCAAAAGAGCTATGCGGTTGTTCAAAATTAAGATTTTTCCTATAGGTATTTATTGTACCAGGGCTGTATCACGACGTCTTAGCCTAAAGAACATATCAATATTTCAAGCACATTAGTTATCTATGTGCTAAAAAATTTAGACTTACAGATCACTATAAAAGTGGTATTTGAATTTAAAAATAAGAGCATAAATGTCAAACTTCGGGATTAAATAAACAATTTGCGATAAAAAAAAGGTTATGGATGAATCTGCATTTACATGCCCGCCCAAATAGAACTAAAAGCGATTTCATATGTCGTGTGGTCAGACACCTGTAGCTGTATTAACTGTTATATCGCTGAATACGTATGTATTTGTAACTATTGTAATTAGTAGCAATAGGTGTTCAAATATCCTAATCCGTGCTTACCGTGTTTCACCGATACGACAACGTATGCAATAATAAGAATGACTGAAATATATAGATTACATCCAAATGCGATTAAATGTCGATTGATTCAATTGCCCTTTTTTCGGTCCTATAGCAAAAGATGATTATGAACTTTTAGTACACACATTAAGTATTTATCAAAGGCATGTTAAAAACAACTCACAATTTACGTCTAAGAAGATGAGAAATCTTACCTTATTTAGTACTATAATAACACGCTTGCCGAGGTCTCCAATATACTCAAGAAGCGATAGAGGAATGTGTATCAAGGGGTATCTGAAAGGCGGTAAGACGGATTGAATCAAAACAAGAGTTGTCGTCAATAGGCCGTGTTTCACTCTGAAGTAAAAAGTATGCACGGGTAAGAGGTCTGAAAATGGTGTTAGGATAATTTAATGAAGCATTAGTACTACAAAGGTCTTTTACGTCGGATGACTAGTAAAATTAGTAACGGCTTCTTAAATTGGGCCAGCTGCCTTTCATGGTAGTGTTACCCTGCTGTTATTATTATTGAGAACTAAAAAACACGTCGAAACACAAATTACCTCACATCGGCAATAAGCAAGAGAACATCCGACATTTCTATGACTCTCCAGAGCTGACGCCACGTCTCCAGATTGAGCTCGAAATAGGACAAAGATGGTTGTGTTTGCATCAACTATAAAATCTCACACAAACGCAAGCGCGGAAACATACCGCAAGGCAAACCGCAGTTATGGAACATTTTCTATCACACTTTTCTGAGGAAATCTGCGTGCGAAATATGGTAAACAATACATAAATATCGTAATTCGTCTCAAATTGCTAAGGCTAAATATTCTATATTAATTCCTTTATCCTGTGCAATTGGCCTTATCCTTGAAAAATCAAAGACATCGTATAAGACATAGAGATCACATAACATGTTTAAATTTAAAAAAAAATCACCTTGCGTGTGAATTCTCTGAAATATTTGTTCTCGTGGGCGTCCAATTTTTCTTTTGACCAACCATGCTCCCACACAGGACGCCGTGGCATCCCCAGCGGATCTGTATCACGAACGAGGTACAATGCCTCCTGAACGACATTTTTGTATCATCGGAAACAATTCATAAGATCAGCATTACTGGTTTGCTGCCATACGGCCAATTTGCCGTCGTACTAGAATTACTTTGAATGTACTACTAAATTTTCACGAAATAACAAGAAGGGCACATGGAATATTTTGAAGACAATGCTTAAATACTACAAAAATATTCATATTGGTTTTTAAGGTGACGGCGTGTTGGCGCGCAACCACAGTTGGTATATATAATTTACACACTAATTTCTACCTCTATTTTTTTAAATTATAAGCCTGCTAACACTCTTACATTACGCAGAAAGAATTGCATATGAGCTATAATATATTTGGGATTTTAAGTTTATATAGTTCTACTTGGACTTTTAGATTCACATATTTTCCCATTCAAGAAAATCTGCTAAGATAATGCGAAAATCGCCAATACGAGGCCAATCGTCATCACAGGTCACTTTAAGTAGTTCATGTACAATAGCATGTATACCTCTCCAAGGAACTTGAATGGCCTCCGGACCCTTTTCTTGATCTCGTCCATTTCTTCTTTGGTCTGCTGCTGAAAAATCAACGCATACCTGCAAATCAACAGATTTGTCCAGTTGGTTTTTCTTAATGACTCAAAAGATTTGACTTCAAATAACTCAGTTGACCAAAATCGCTCTATATGGACACGCACCATTTGTAATGAAATCTGAATTATACTATATAACCAGAAATTTTACGGGATCCGCTAACCTGCCTATTAAAAACTATCTGTTGGTGAAGAGATGCTACGAATTATATAGTAATTCTTTTAGGTTGGTCTTCGCGCTTTTGGTCAATAAAATAGAATGGATTATGTATCTTATGTCCAGTCACTTCATGTGTTTGTTTCATTATGTTTCGACCTTGTGTTCCTTCCAGTGGGGTTTCCCATATCGTTAACCCGGAGTACGCGATCTCCCAGCTCGCGTTCACCTTCAGATGCATCGTCCCCTGCTGGACCCATTTGGATCCCTGCCTTCTTTTGTCGTTTCATCTGCAGCAAAAAACACGCATCATCTTGTCAGTTACGTTCTTTTGCAACTACTTAAAATCGTAAACCTCAGAATTATTTCCAAATGGTAATCAGATAGCTCTTATAATAATGAAACTAATGAACATTTTAATTTAGAAAAATCAGGCAATAAAGTTTGTTTTAGTTTATGCGTTTGTTTAGGTATGTACGTTGCAAATAGTTGTATTTCTACAAAATTTTCCGCAGTAAATTTTGATTTTAACCTTTAACTGTAGTGATTAGTGCACTCAGCAAACTAAACTTAGGTTGTAAATAAAATAATTTGTTTCTAAAAGCAAAGCTATTTACTTTTAGTTGATCTTTCTTTTTTTTGCCGCTAAATGCAACCTTACGGCCGCCAACCTGCTTGACTGCACCACTTGCCGATTTCTGAGGCATCTGCAAAAGTAATGGTGATAATCATTAATGCTTCGGTATATCACATCTCACTAGAACATGTTACAACAGGCAATATTGTCTCACCGAAGACATGGTCGTATTTTGAATCATAGTAATATTAAGTAAGACCACTGCAGTTACGGTTATTTACTTATTTTTAATTCAAGTAGTTTAGGGTATTATGGACCAAAGAATTTCCGGCCGGAATGATACCGGCCATTCATACAAGATAGGCTGCTACTTTCGCCGACATTTTGTCTCGCCTTCCACACGATATTTTTGTGTTATGTGGAAGGCGAGACATGTCAAGTTTTACTTAGATGCAGCTTATTACTTTGCAATTCATTATGCAACCTCGCGTTTGGTCATGCATTCCTGCACTTTTTCCTTATAGTGATTTTTAAGGTTTTACATTTATCGCTCTCCTGTGCTCTTCACCCATTATCTTCTAGTAAAGACAAAATGCTTTTAACGTTGGCAAGTTTTTTATTTACCAATTTTTTATAAACAAAATTACAATGTTGGTACACTACGAGTGTACCAACATTGTAAATTCTATCTTCGTTTACACAAGATTAACCTATGGTTTTTAGGTCTCTCGATTAGAAAATTTTTTATACAACTCTTTATAACAAGCAGCTATTCATGGATCACAAGTCATTCGTTTCTGATCGTTTTAATTGTGGGTTCTTCCAGCTTACCGCTAAAAATTATCCTTAATTTTTGCCTACTAGCAACATAGGATTGTAACTGTACGTTTCCTGGGAGACTATGCTATGTCACATTTTACAACCTTTATCTTCGTCAGGATATCTTATACAGGGTCTTGTTTTTACTGTGTGTCTTTTTGACTATATTTTAATTAACAGTAATGATTATCATTGACTGATTCGCCTCACTAACTTTTGTTCGAGACCATTCTGGAACTTCGTGACCATTTCTTTGTCTCTTTGATCCTTATATTTTTATTTAACGTAGTAATAAGGAACAATAATATTTTTTCGCTTTCAAGTACTCTATTAGGTCCTTCGTATATATTCAATGTTACGACGTTTTTACTTTTTATTGCTTATTACCAATCTAATGATAATAGTGACGACGCTTAAAGCAAAAACGAAGAACAACACTATTTTAAGGCTGGTATGTTAAACTAAATTTTGCAATAAATAACGTGTTTCATTCCGGGCATCGGTACAAAAAAATTCTGTGGAGATTGTCTTGAAAGAAAAGGTTTTACGGCTACCAAGTAGGGCGCGCGCATCTTCTGGCTTTCGTAGTAGTTAAAAGGGGACGATAGAGCCGGAGGTTTTAAGGCATTGCAGGTTGAAGGTAGGTCAAAAGCATATTACAACACACTCCTTAAGGCTCGATTCATCACTAGGAATGTTTCGAGGCAAAAAAAGATAAAGTGAAAATACTTTCATACAGAATACATTTTACGTTGAGAAAATAAGTGCCCAAATGAATTTGTTCGTTATTATTCGTATATAAATCAGGTAGACTATGGTGGTTCATTCTGAATCCGCGGTACATTCTTAATAGCTGTTAGATTAAAGGAACTAAAAAATATTTACGCATTTTGAAATCTTGCAAAGTTTATACAATTTTTTATGTTTTCTAAGATTTTCTCAGTACATAGTGTAAATCATTACAGCTTAGTTATTTAGTATAAGAAGAATATTCCAAGGTGGATTCTTAGATTTTTTAAATTAAAATTAAAGTTTAAATCAAAAAACCTTGAGCTAAGTCCAACAGGACTTAGCCAACTTTTTTTGGACTGCTTTTTAGGCACACGATGCATTAGTCGGAAACTATCAACTTAAACAGTTTTATTATTTTTGCTTGAAATTAAAATTTTAATTGAACAAGGTAGGTTTCGAACCTACATTCACTTAAAAAAAGAGATTTTTTTACTAACAAAACATCTTGATATGTATAAAATGAGTAAACATTTTTATTACTCGATTATTGTTTTTATTTAATCATAAAAAGGGCTATTTAAATAAGAGGTTCTTCAAGCACATTTCTAAATAATTGTAATGGAATAACATCGGCCACGCACACTATAACATTAGTCGAAAAACATTAACTTTTGGGGACGAAAAGGTACAACTTTATTTAAGTCACCTTAAAATGTCTAATGGAGTGCTTTTTAGCATTGTCCTAGAAGAAAAATAGTTGCGTCAGAAGATGTTAAATAGTATTACTAGAAACCAATTTAACTACAACTGGAAGTGTGCGTTCAGATTGTCGACTGCCAGGATTGTTTCATTATCTTTTTACTTTAGGTCATTTTTTCAATATTGACTGCTCAAACAACCCTGTAATCTGTGCTGAAATTTCAACAATTCTTAAATTCAAGGGAATTATTTCTTAGGTTTTCCAGATTTTTTGTGAAAAAATCTAATGATTTCATCTATTTCCGATTTTTTGCTATATCTCACCATGTTGACAACATGATTCTTTAGCATGTTAATTACAGTTAATAAATGCGTAACTATAAATGCTTTCTTTACTAAGACGAACCATCATTTATAACACAGGTAACCATTTCGATCCCTTCTTGGCTATTTAGCAGGCTTAAAAAGACCTATCGAAAGCAATTATAGCTAAAGTTTCATAGGAAAGAGCGTTTACGACGTGAAAGTAAGAGATCTGTTGGTCAGCCTGCCTTTGAGATTACCCACTGATGAACAGAGAAAAACATTTCATTCTAAGCTATAGAGATCTTTCGCATTTTGGAATCATCTGATCACACCAGTTGACACGTGTTGTGTCTACTACCGCTTTGTTTTCTTACGCTTTTCTACAAAGCCCTTTTCCTTCCAATATACTTGCGAATGAACAATTATTTTATATATATATATATATAACACGCCCCATCTCGTATGTACATATACATCTATACAAATCCTCGCTATATTTTGTACAGAGAGGTCCACTATCTGTTATCGCATCCCTTTTTTCTTTCCTTTTTTCCTTTTTTACCTCCCGTCAACGTACATCATTCTTTTGCCTTCGCACCTAAACCATTAACCTCCTTACATCCACCCATCATCTCACTATGTTGTCTCTTCTCCTTCTTTGCTTCTCTGTACGTTCCAGCAATTAAACAGAGTACTTGGTTCAATTTTCATTCAAACGCGTCCCCTTTCTCCATCTAACCAAGCCTCGCCGTTGAATAATTCTCCGTTTAATCTACTCTGTAGGCAACATAAACGCTTTAAAACTTGTTTTGTTCTCTTCGAGATACGCATTTTAAAGTTAGCTCAAACTCTATTATAAGGAAGCGGAGCACACTTCTGGAACACAATATATACTATTTTTACGCCAGCCCGTATGCAAAAGTACGAAGATATTTTAAAGCGGTTTGTTACAATTTTGCGTATTCTCCAGCAAAGCTATTCCAGTAGCATGTCATCTATGGATGTGAATTGTGTGTTTTGTCGCAGGCAGATGTTAATGGTTTTTCGAAAATTCATATACCATTTTTCTATGTCATTTTTAAGAAAATTACTAGCAAGGGTTTTTTCGAGTTCTGCCTGCGCATTCGTCACGCTACAGAATACATGTGTACATAGGCAAGATTTAGTATAAAGAGGTCTATTGAATACATCCAATGCTTGGATTGATCCAGAAATGATTTATACCAATGCATCAAACAGATATCAGTCAAGAATCTATAGTTGAAAAACAATAGAAAAAATGTGAAAAACATAAAGTCGCCAAGATAAATACCGTACTTTGACCAGGCTAGTGACAGGTGAACAAGTTTCCTTACGTCAAAAGCAGTTTCAATCCAGTTTGAGCCAGAAGAACTGAAGGTCCACTCACAATCGGGTAACGTGCTTTCTCTACTAAGTTCTAAGGATAGGCGTAGCAGCTCACTTTACAAAATATATTTAACAGCACTCTCCTCAGTAAATGTTGCGTTTTGTTTCCGAGCAATTAAGCAAGGAGCACTTGCTTGTTATGGTTGTTTTTGTTGTTGTCGTTGTCATTGTCATTGTTGAGAAATAGAGGTCTCCTGAGGAACGTAAAAACAGATCTTTCAGAGGATGAGCACCGGGTGGTCTTTAGCAAGGCGGCGCGAAACGAGACAGCTTCGACGCTTTCCTGCAGGGTCGATAGTAAAGTGGCGCTTTCATGAACGCACTCATGCCTGTGTATTACATAGAGATCGCCGCAAAAAAATAAAAAGGAGTTGCACATTTGCCCTATCTGTAACGCATATAAATGGTTGTTTTGCATTTGCCGTCATGCTTTACCTGTTGAAGCATGTTTATTACCAATTAAAGGCGACTGAAAATCAGGCAGCAGCGTTTCTAGCAGCCTGTGTGAAATTAATTTAGTAAAAGAGACAATAACTCAAGAGGATTCTTTATTTTATGATGACACTGCAGCGAATTGACGAGCTTACCTAACGTTGCTCGTATGTATTCTCGCTTGTCGTTCGTTATCAGAGCAGGGTGCATTCCGTGAGTTTAGTTTCTCTTGATTTAGCCAGAATGTACATGTGAATAATACAATTTCTACATTACAAATTACAACTAAAAAATACAATTTTCTTTACTTAAATGCCAATAATCCTTAGGGGCATGAAAAGAGCTACATACAAAAATCTTTGGTTTAGGAACTGTTAATGAACGTGAATGCTGTGCCTATGATTTAAAACGATGGTAAGGCCTTAATGTTGAAAAGCGTCATGATTGACCGTTGAAGGATTCATCATGATTAATTTAGTAACAAGTAATTATCGGAAGATTCAGTTAAGAATTAGCGATCGCAACGTCGGCCACCTTGCGCTCATGTTGCACTTAAATTGAATTTAAAAAGAGAAAGTTCATTAAATGGAATTTCTGTCGTAACGTGTTTTCTGTTTATTTGAAAGAATTTTCTAATATACTAAGACGAAAACAGGTACTTGGTATTAACAACGCTTGTTACATTCATATAGCGCACCATTTCACATATTGTCGCTTGCGCTGAAAATCATAAAAAAAAACATATAATATGTGAGATACTGAAAAGAAGACGTTGTCAACATAGTGGTATGTCCGTTTTCTCTACGCAACAATAAAGAATCATTGAGTTTACGTTTACTACGAACTTCTTGAAAAACCTACATTCTCGTGATTTTTTTTCTCAGTACGATAATAGGGTACGAAAAAAAAATGCTCCACAAGCTACGACATCGACGTTTGGATCACACATACACCCCATTAGATAGCTCCAATCCTACAGAAATAGCGATACAGAGTTAGTGCTAATCTGCTTAGCGCAAATTGATTCTGATCAGTTTCTGTGGGTGGCTACGAAAAATAAGCTAGCGTTGTGGGAGCAAAACCTAAATGCTTGGCAGGCTATAGCTATTTATTAGTAACACAAATAGAAATAATAAAAATGATTGCGTGATCGATGACAATAATTGTGCACCCTACAGTAAAGAGGGAACTTCGGCACCACATTTTTTCAAAGGTTCACCTTGTCATGTTAAATCCGACAAGCTTAGGGTATAATTCAGCGGTCGAAGTACCCAACTGAAGTCGTTGGAAAAGCCATCAAGGAAAAAGGGAAAATAATCAAGGATTCGAGGAACAATCGTGGTAAATCCACACAGGAACATCAATTAACTCAAATATTTCTCTACAAGTTGAGGTTATTGACAACTCGTCCAGCAATGACGTTTAGGAGAACAGTGAAAATTCTTCAATTCATTAAAATTTTGAACGAGTTAACCGAAAAAACATGCTTTTTGCTAAATTGCTCAGAAACTCTCTATGCTTTATTTGTATTTGTTCGTTAACTACATAATCGAAATACCGCTGGCGTAGTGAGGTACACCGGGCTTTTGGAAATAATGCTGAATTTGCAATCTGAATTTCATCATTAATGTTCGGGAAATTTAGGTTTAGGGGTTCTTTTTCCTAGCCGTGTAACTAAATAGATTCAGTGCTCTATCTACGGTTATCTGACTTTTGTTTCCTGCGAAATGTTGTGTTTTACCTGTTATTACGTATGGGTTTTAGGTTGCTGTGTAGATAACTGACAGTAGCAGAAGACCACGGCAATAATTGTAATAAGTAAACAGAAGGCACTCTTAATTAACACAGCGTTATTCTGTCGTCTGTTACATTGTTTTATTGAAACTAGTGGTAATTAACGATTGTCACTTACCACCAGTAGTCACAGTTTTCTTTGACGTAGCACATGCCAAGTGGACTTAGATTTCCACATCAATGGATGCAGTATAACAAGTAACTTGAAGAAGTCCAGTTCAATACCACGCATTGTTAACTAGCGATGAGAGTGTTTTCCGTCGACCTCCAAGTACGCGAAGTTTTTCTATATGTCCGATAACCAAATCGAGCCAAAGTCACCTAGGAACTTGTTTCGAAACTGGTTCTTTTGGCATATGACAAGCCGTATCATTCATTGTGAAGCAAAAAAGAATACAAGGGAGATCATTGAAGACGCATTCAAATATCTGTGCGATATCTATGCGTTCGGAGTAGGCTTCCTGTATAAAAAATAATTCTAATGGTTCACGGTATCTAGAGACAGAACATCCGCAAATAGCGCAAAACGTCACTTGCCGAGCAAATGTGTTAGATATGCTAGAATATGCTGTTGGTAGAAGAAATAGTTTCGAATAATGACATAACTTAATATTTAGTTACGGCCGCTTATCGGGAGTCAAAAAGTTTTCCCATAGCTTTAAACTAGATAGATTAGCCAAACAAATGCCCGCCGACCAGCATCTTTGTGAATGAACAAATAAATGCAGCAACTAGGAGCGCCACGAGAGTTGGTATTACGTTTTTGAACAATAGGTTCATTCATATAAAAGATATAACAATATATATCTTGCAATAAAAGCACTGCCATATTTGTTTCCTTGAATCTCGACAAGCGCCAAATCCTAAACGATGACATTCCAAGACCTTTCTATGCTTCGAGTTCCGGTACTGACGTTGGTCATTCCATCAAACGGCTGGTTTGCACCAGGAAACGAACCTCGAACCCATACAATGTGTCCCTAATATTAGCAGGCAAATACGTAACATACCAAGTTATCACGAGATATTCTAGGACCTAACAGACGTGTACGCTAGCCAGTACTAGGTAAGTAAATAAATTGGATCAATTAAGCCTACTATTTAACACAAAGAAGTATGACTTAAGAATGCCATTTTTAAGGCACGGCTACTCTGACCGACGCACCCCGCCTTACGTATATAGCTCGATATGAGGCTACTTATTTGTCGGATCGTTACAAGGATAAGTTAGATGCGTTAGTATCACGTATCTAGGGCGCCGTGTGATTTGGCAATAGCGGATGGGCTAAAATAATTGGAATATCTTTATCTAAGTTTCAGATAGAGCACTTCAAAGATGCGTAAAATTTCTACAAGAATTGGTGATATATTACAATGTTATTACGATAAAAGTACCAATGCTTCTCAGGCCCACAAAAAAGTTTGCTGTGACAACTAGTTTTCATTAAGTGTAATCGATCATCATAAAAACGGCTTAGTTCCGTTGCGCATTTATGAAGTTTCGCAAATGGATATACTGTCGAGTAAATTATTTCGCGCTACTTTGTGTGACACCGAAACACTAGGTTTTTTTTTGTATCCAGTTCTCTAAAAATTTCTAAAACTGGTTAATGGTAATTGTCTAATTGTGACTGTCTTGTTCAACTTCCGCGATGATGTCATCAGCTTTTTGCGTAATTGGTCTAACCTTATCGTTTATAGAACGAAGACGACAGAATCACTTACGAAACTTTTAGACTTACCACTTAAACTTTAGGCAATATAAATGAAGTGGGAAATGGCTATAAGGAAATTCTGATGATGGATCAAATTTACTTCATTCCATGGGTATCACTGACTTAACAGAACAGACAAGTCTTCCTAGCTGGCGTTCTTGAGCGTAATTGTGTTACCACGGTTGCTACATGAGTAGCGCTCCCAGTGTGCAGGTTCTCTACGCGAGTAAATGGATGCTCCCAGATAAGGTTTGCTTCCTAAAACTCTAGCACTCATAGAAAACAAGCTGATTTACTCTAAACTATTTAGACATCCACATACGTTTAGTTTGTACGCTTAAGTATAACGATGTATTTTTATAAGTAGACACTAAGTTATGTAGGGGCCAAATAGGCAAAACAAATCTCTTTAAGAAACCAATGAGAATAGTAAAAAGAGAATTTTTTTTTCATAATGTTTCTAATTTGTTCAAATTAGAAAAGCAAAGGAAAAATACTTAATAAGCTTTAACTTCGTATATAGTTCACGTTTGGCTTGCTGGAAAAATAATCAATATTCAATCAAAGATTTATTTGGACTGAATGACTACTCTCTCATGAAGAATGGTCATGCGCAATATATTGACAAACAGCATCTCGAATTATTATCGAAGGTTAAAAATTTACACGAAGGGTATATTGTCTTACGCTCACAGAAAAGTACTTCCTTCATTGTATGAAATATTTGATAGCTTTGTCAGATCTGGCGGTCCTGAAACAGTGAAATACACTGTCAACTAGAGATGATAAGATCGAATACTGGCTGATTTATAGGGCATTTTCAATTGTGTACCGGTCCTTGGTAGTACGGCAACTTTTTTTGTAATGGTTGCTGTAATGATAACTAACGGTGTGTAGCCAAAATGTCAAAAAACAAATTGTCATCTTTACCAAAACGAGCTATTCTATACTAAAAATCTGTTCTAGAAACACATCAAGAGTAATTTCCTAACGTGACAACGTGAATCGAGTAAATTCGTCCTTTTTGATATGATTGCAATTTTGCTTCACTCATCTGAAGCAATATAGTTTTCGTGCCACTTGAAGCAAAGAAATCTTCATTAACCTGTACGAGTTTTCGCTCCCAAATCCTAAGGTCTTCCGTTGTTTAGAGCTAAAAATGACAATGTAGGTTCTCGGACAGCACGCCAAATCGGGTCGGAGATTTCGAGCGATGCGATTTCAGGTCCATATTAGTAGTCCAACTAGTCGATTGAATTGTTCCAGGTTATCCACTGTAAAATCTTCGCAAATTACGCGTATCCAATATGTTGCACTGAAGCAAATATGAGGTCAAACAGGCTGAAAGCGGTTACGACCGACAAGCGTTGAGGTCACTTGGTCGTCCATGTGGCCAACATTGCCTACTTACGTCTTTCGGTGATATGCGCAATGACACGTTTACGCGAAAAAAAAAGGTATTATGTATATA
>NW_019215218.1:0-20886 GCF_002532875.2 Varroa jacobsoni | reverse complement strand
TTTTTATAAAAAAATTAATAAACACATGTATCTATTATTATAGAAGATCACAAATGTATCAAGACCGGATTCTCTCGTGTTCTCTTTTTGCTAACAGTTAACTTCGCGGACCTATACAACCCAGGACACAAACTACAAGTAGGCCAATAACTTACATCATTTCGATCAACCAAGAGTAATAGAGCTTGCCCGGAATTCGTTAGTTATCAGTTACATAATGGGCCTTCCGTTCCCGGGCATTGCATATCAATAATCACTTAGAATATACTAACTAAACTTGTAACATTATTTTCATACGAGAAACAGTCACCGCCAACACGAAACGGATTGTACCGACATATTTATGAACTATATAGGTTCTAGTTTTCTCCAGTAGAAACGAACGCTTATTCACTTATACACATGGCTTACGTTAAAACCCAAGCACTGTCACTTTTTATTAGCAACACGACCACGGGGATAAAGCTGTGTATCTTCGCTAAATTAAGTTGGCGGGGCAGCTGTTGTTCCCAAATAGATCCTCCTTCATTTCGTGAAAGCAATCGTTTCTACTACAAACCGTTGTCACTATGTTTCCCCTACAGACGGCCTCCGCAGTATCGTACTGACTTCTCTGTACTTTCGACAGTGTTGCCACCGTTGGATGCGGTTTACGTGGTATTGTTTCACTATTTGGCTCCCCCAATCTTCAACCCCCTAAAAGGAAAGAGGGAGACACAAAAGGACATTGTTTCTGACTTAATTTTTATTCTACTGTTTCTCCTTGCGACTCGGCCCAAGCAACAGCAATTCAATTATAGCCCGCTATCTAGACCATGATTTGTGTTGCGGTAGACACTTGTTACATGCTTCTCCATAACGTCACTCCGGCATTAGCCTGTAGCGAAGTTGTAGATGGAAATGTTGACTTGAGGAAATGTGGGTGAGGAAAAGAGATTGATAGGGAGGGGAAAAAGGGAAAAAGAGACAGCTAGGCGTTCGCAGCTTGTTATGTTACCATCATTTCTGCTGGCGTTAACACTGAGTTCTTTACTGACTTCATCCAATTCTTCGGACAGCTTTGGTTCTATTATAGCTAACAATTGCAAGCGGCAATCAAAGGTAACAGATTGATAATAACGATAAATCACGAGTTTTCTTGCTAGAGCTTCGCAGTCATCAAACAGCAGCTGGCTTCGAAACCAAACAACAAAAGACACAACAACAACAACAATAACGACAACTAGTCATGACGCAAACGCTTACGGGGGAGCGATACATTGTTGCCAACAGAGATGAAAGCCCCCACACATTCGGCGTCTATCAAAATCTTTCTACAGTGTAGCGACAAATGTAGTCCCGGGTGGAGGTAAACTGAGCCTTCAAACAGCGACATCGATGCCCAGGTCGGTACAATATAAGAGCCTAGAGGGAGCGGACGAGGAGCAAGGGGAAAGGAGTAAATTTGTAAAATGCCCATGATGTAGCAGTGGCGATCTTTGTCGTTCAGCTGTTCCGGTCTGGTTCGAAGCGCACATTCGGCTAATACATATGTTAGAAGAAATTGGAAAAGCAAC
This sequence comes from Varroa jacobsoni, assembly GCF_002532875.2. Taxonomy (NCBI): domain Eukaryota; kingdom Metazoa; phylum Arthropoda; class Arachnida; order Mesostigmata; family Varroidae; genus Varroa; species Varroa jacobsoni. Next base: position 19,330 of record NW_019215218.1, on the reverse strand, counting down.
GTTGAAAGGGAAACTGCGACTCTGTTCAGAATGTGACTTGTTTATCGTTTGCTCTTTGCTATGTAAATGTTATATAAATGTTTCTGTAGTATGAGCTACATCGGTGAAGATAGTATGCACGGGCAGATTTTGAGTATCGTCAAAAAAGTGTCTATCCTATAACGTATAGCGAGCAAGATTCTATTAAATTTACAGTTCGTAATGTTATAGTGCTGCTTAAATATTTAGCATTTTGTGTTATCTAATAATAAAATTAAGTCTTCTTTATGTCCTAACAATATTGATAAATACATTCACAGTCCCTAGGGTCACCAGTTTTTTTTTCTTTACTGGCATTTAATCTACGCTAATATAAGCTACAAAAGAGACATTTTCAGCAGCTTATCAAGGACAACATGAATAGGAGTTGTTTTTTTCACCCTGACCAGCTACCGGTGTTTCTGTCGCTATCTTATAACTATCTTCCGAACAGCCGAATCTGATCCCATTCACTCTTGCCCACATCGTAGTCTGTCTGTCTTGTCAAGTAACTCATTTTTAACCGGCTCCACTTACCAGGTCCTAAGATATGTCCTTCACCTGCTCGGATGTCCCTGATAAAATGGGACTCGCGCGTGACGCGGGGCAAGTCCACCACTAATTACTATGTCGCCCCTTCCGGTGACGTCTTGTGGTAACGAGCTCAAGTGAACGAACAACCACTCGGGCAGTTGATGCACGGGAAGCACTCCATCTCTGTCGGCTATTGCGTGACAAACATCCGAAAAGATTCTGCCTCGACCCAGTGTTTATTGGCGGCTGTGCGTTTCTCGTCACTTACTTGGCCACTCTCAGCCCCACCAGCAGTCGCTCAAAAAGAATTAGTGGGGCAAACAAAGTATAAAAGATGGATAACACCCCACATCGCCACAAAGCAAGCTACAGGGGTTCGCTGGCTTTTCACATAAGTATGAGAAACCCGCCAGCAGAATCTACGCCTGCTAGTAGTGACTACTACGCTGTGGTGCTCGTAGTGCCGCAGCAGGCACCGTTTTTACTGGAATCCCTACCAAGAGAAGAGCTTTTTAATAGCCTTAAATGGCAACAGCGATTAAACGAAGTCTGGGCAGGTCGTTCTTAAAACGAGGAGCTGCTGTTACACTTGCGTGCAGTCTCGAGATGGGTTTTCTGCGGTTTTATCGGACATACCCTCTCTGACTTTTCTCATTTCACGCCCGCTTGTCGCTTTTAAAATAGGTCTAGATTTTTTCGGCGTATAACCACAGCGAGAACGAGTCGCATTACGAATGTTCCACACAACGCCACATTGCTACCACAATCACTGATCTATGTCGTCGATTAGAAAAGCGGTAACAGTTGCTTAGTGACAGATATATCCATCAAATTAACTGCATAGATTTTGTTCCACGGGGGTAGACATTGGCCATCCGCAGCTTGTCATTTATTTTTACACCTAAACACCTGTATATATATATATATATATATGTGCCTGAATTGCGAACACTACTAAGAATGACTACAGCTTATTGATGAAACCCCAATAAACTCTATTTCGTAGGTATTAAAACACTGATCGACTTGACAATTATCGATGGCGGCTTGCTAAACGGTTGAAGCGACCATTCGTAATGCTTCACTCTACCATTTAACATTGGAGAACATTGTGAAATTGCCTAGTATAGTGTGATACAGTTGCTACATAGCATTGCCTACCACCAGACACATGATTCATTGAGTCGCTGCCATGACCTGAGCTAGTTTCGGAATGATTTCCATCCTCATCATTCTTCATTCACCCCAGTCTTGACCATGACACAAAAGTGGCTTCTCCTGTAACCTTATCATTACCGCTAGTTAATTAAAAAGGTCGCGAACCAAGCAACAGTTACTGGACGATTTAAGACTACAAACAATTGAACGCATGTTATCGCCAACAGCAACCAGCCTCAATACTGTCGACCATTCTCGTCTCGTCCGACAATGGTTCCCGTTCCCAACTTTATATCGTTTTGTCACCCTACAACGTTATTGCGAAATCACCCAGGACGACTTTCCAGTGGTCACAGTAAAGACCTAAGCTTGCTTGATCTATCCTGCTCATTCGATACGTTCTTTTTGGTTCGGCACGATTTGACCAGAAAGGAAATTAGCTTCACGCCGGATATCTGGAGGTCGAATCATCCCTTCTTGCCGACGAAGAACACCAATCCAATTTACTTTAGTGTACACGGCTCTGTTCCTATAGCAGCATTTGTGCTAGTTAGTTAGCAAAAATGGAAGGATCCACAAAGCTTAATCATTTTTTAAGTGGACTTATCGAGCTTTCTGGCGCACAAAGATAAGCTCAGAAAGCCATAGCTAAACGACATCACAATTTCTTGATTATAAAGTCCCAGCGGCCAGTTCATTTGACATCGAGAGCTGATTCAGGACGCTAGCAGAACTTTTCGAAATCGTTCTATAGCAGAGACTTCAGTACTGGATGCTCTTCCACATTATCCTAGAATTTCAGTGGGCGCAAGTCTTGAACACAACGGCAGTGGATCGCAGCTTCACCGCAGGCTCATGGAGCCTCCGCTCAATGAGGTTGTGCGGGTGGCTACAATACAAAATAAATTTATGGGTGCTAATTGCCCTTGTCGATGCAGCTAATAATGTAAAGGTTTTACTTAAAGGAAAATATAGTTCCGCTAGATGTTGCTATTGGTGCGTGTATTCAGGTCGAAAAATGTTAGAGTTATGGTTTATCAGGCCAGTGTATTAATAAGTGTTTCACTAGATTTATTCTGTACCTTTTATTAATTCTATCCACTCGTTTTTTAGATATTCTTCTTTTTTTTTTTTAACTATAACCAGGCTAACGTGGTTCGATGCTATTACTCGAACGCGTTCCAAACAATTTTCTCGTACAAATACATATAAAATAAAATCTAGATACTTCCCAAACGCGTTTTGAGGATAGTTTTGCACTGGTTGATCGAACAGCGAATTGAAGGAGTGACCATGTATATAATATTACGGATTTATGTATATAATATCACATTTTAGTATAATTAAGCCACCATTTTACTCACGTGTGCTTGCTAGACGGCCGAGCGGCCAACTGTATTTGTTTATTTATCTACCCGTTTATCTAGTACACGCCTACATATGCATTTCGAGACAACCGTGTAGAGAGAACCGTACCGCATGGAAGACGTCGTGTTATCGCCATCCCTATGACAAACATCACCTGGGACATTTGCTAAAACCCTGTGCGCTCAAAGCAACTCATTGTTTGCATAATAATTCTGTGGTTTCTATTTAGTTTTCAGTGCCGCAAAGCTTATTCTATTAATAATAACTTTTTGTTCCCACGGGTTTCTGTGTCTCGAGCTGTACAGTGTCGCCGTTAAGCATTTTATCAAACGGCTAGCTGCCACCCAACACAAAAGGAACTGTACGTCTGCCCGGGTTTGAATTTAGACTACAATGTGTCCCTAAGATTAGCAGGCAAATAGGTTACCCACTAGGCTATTACGGGACGGTTTACGTACCTTATAGGAACGCAACCTTCTATCACTAATCACTGTGTGTTTTTCGATTCCTGTATAAAAAAAAATAGCAGAAACACCGTTTGCGATACGTATACAAGGTTGTTATGTATTCACCTCGTCGATTTTCCTATAGAAGCATTCCGCTACAAAGAAGCCCGCGCATTTTCGAAAACTTGAGGACGTCATTTACATTGAGACATGAACAGCAGGTCGGCCGCCATCGCCGCAGTACTTTTCTAAACGTAACCTTACCTCACCGTAACGGAATAATGGCACTATCGTTGCTGTTTAGTAGTTCCTAAATACCTCAAATTTCGCATAAACGAAAACCACGGTTGGGCACTAACCACATAAGACTGCTTACTAGGAAGGCGTTAAGCTTGCAATAAAGGATATATCTACATAGGGCCATATCCGGCCGCGTATGGAACACTATCGGCATACGCGCCTCTTCAATCATGTCTCCTGTACTGGAGGCGCTATCAGAGTGCAGGCACAATGGTTAGGCCGCCGGCAAGCTAGCCCATTTTCCTTTGAACTATTGGGGCACAACACGAGCATCCTGAGGCCCGAGTACCTCCGATATGTTGATAGCTACTATTCTTTTGTGAACGTCACTGACTTGCTGATAGATAGATACAGGCACACAGATTAGGTCCTGCCGCTTTCGTTTTTCCTGAAGTACTAGTCCTATTTTCGAATCCTATCCAGATTTTCGTTAAGGTGATGGCAGCTTTTCTTTCTCGTCTTGTCGTATAGCGGAGGTTTTTGTCGAATGCTTACACATAGGAGTAGGTTCGACACATGCAGAGACATTGATGTACGCGGCTATACAGAGTGGCCTGCATATTCCAGGAATATACTACAGTAATGCATTCGGTAGTCAGTAAGGGCGATAGCAGCGCTTGAAAAACGGAACAACGATTCCAGAACCATTACAGGCTATTAGGATAGGTAGGGTCTGCAAGGTGATACCAAACAGAATCATGACATATAACTAAATTGCGATCGTCAGCAAACTATCGCGAGGCTCGAATGGTTAAATTGGTGCTAAGTTAACAATAGTTATTACGAATATTTTGCATTAAATTGATTATAATGTCAAGCCAAAACATATCTTTTGTTCAAACGTTCTTTGCTGGGGGTAGCCTAAATCTGAACTAACAATGCCATGCATCCCTAACAACGATCATTTTCGAGGTTGACAGCTTGTTTATATCCAGATGATCACTGCTTGAATTAAGTTACTTGAAGTGAACTATGGAGCACGATCATATGAATCTACCATAATCATGTAACAAAAACAGCATGTCGGTATAATTATAACGCCATGACGTATACTATATTCAGTAAAATGTGTGTGCTTTATATGTAGTCAGAGATGGAAAAAAGCACAAAGAATCATCATAGTCTAGAGCATATAAAATCATTCATAGACTTGTGGCTCATACGACGTTCAAACTGCTATATTGTAAAAAATATTTTCAATGTTATTTTTTTTTTGTCATTTACTAATTTTTAGATAAACATATAGATTTTGTTTGGTTCATCGTTTTTGTGCAGAATAATGATTATCTATACATAATCTTCATGGATCTTTGAAGAAGGTTAATGCTTTGCACGAAAAGTCTTTCAAAGATTGAAAAGAGTTGCCCCTGAAAAAAAGTAACAGTTTAAAAGTCTGCTTTGAAAAACTACTCAAAATGTTTACTTTCACAAATTTAAGAGAAGGACTCTCGAACTATGTGATATTTTGTAAACAGTCTGTGTATTTAACATATAGAATCGATGTCTGTTTTAAGCTGACGGTATGTACCGCACGTACATACACACATTCAACTTACACCGCCTAACTAAGTTCTACTGCTAGCTCGAGTAGCTTTAATCCTCAATTCAACATAACTGCACTCCACCGCCAGCAGAATGGTTTCATCTCCGCTTAAGCTCGGCTGTCCACATTAAATTTCTACTACCCTATCTTATTGACCGATCCTCCCGCCCCATCCGTAGCTTAGAGATTACCAGTGTACACGGTTGTGGGTGTTTAAAAGATCGACTCCAACGTTGTCAATTTGGATTGTATATGATCGAGTCGAAAGATCTGCGGGTCAGCGTGCACGCATGCACGCACGCATGCATGCTTGCATGGGGTAATTAGGTGGCAACGACGTGGCGGCATGGCGGGATTAACAGGTAGATTGCTAATCTATTTATTAATTCCCGCGGGAGTTAGTTGGTTAAACATGTCTTTGCCGACCACGTTTTCTGTGTACGCAACGCGCAGTAGACTGACTGAAAAACACTTCCGCAATATAAAACGAAGAAGCCTACTGCAAAAGATGAAGTCACGAAAATATACATGTACATGCATATGAACCAGTAGTGCGCATAAACATAAGGTGCACGCAGCCTACCCTGAAACACTTACGAAACATACGAGACTGACGCTGCCATCTTTCGCCTATAAGATCTTGTTTCTTTTAGATCTGTTAACTAGATCTGAGATAGCTAGTCAGTGATAACACTGCCTAGCCAACCGTCTCCAAATACGCCCATAGAACTAAAAACAGTAATGGTGATAGTCGTCAACGAATTAGTAGGAAAAAGATTTGGAAGACGTAGGGAACTCCCATAGCCGAAATCAGATAAGCACAGTAAATGTGGGGGGACTATTGTATTCAACAATCGTGTAAATGCAATTCCCTTATCAAACAATCAAAATCAATTTGGAATCTAATTATCTAATCTTAATAGCACCCATTAATATTGTAACAACCAACGTATTGCAGCGATAGACCGATAGTAACAACGATAATTTTAAGAAAGGGATAATAGCATATAGATAGGGTAGTAATTACTGTTATTTTTTATACTATAATGCGAATTATATGCTATACGATAGCACACTTTCCTAATATTGCTTTTGCCTACCATTCCCCCGTACGTGCATGACTGGCTCACATTCGATTAGGCGTATTTGAAGGAGATTCGACAAATTGAAGATATTTTTCATAAAAAAAAAAATACGATCCTAGGTGAACTCCACGTGGTGTCGAGATCGCTTGTTAATTCGACTGTTTACTGATGCAAGGGTAAGTCTGTTTTTAATGAATAACAAAGACAGCAATTTTTAACGGTTTATTGTTAGACGATTATCGAATGCTTGCGAGATGCAACACCCACGATCATGTGGTGAGTCGTTTACACGACCTCCCCATAAGCGTTCTTCACGTTTGCTGATCAGCTTTCAGAGTCGTATTAGCAGGTATAACGATATAGATCGCAGGATCCCGCGAAGTTCCACTAGGTCAGTAACCTCCGCGTAGCTTGGCAGCGGTGGGCTAACATATGAAAGATTAGAGGGAAGAAGGCATTGATAGGATTCGGGGAACTGTGCGGTCAGGGAACCAACGTCGGCTAGACATCGGGACAGTTGATAGAAGGCGCAGGCTCAGACCCCCGCCCGCCCGCCCCCTATGCTACGTGCCCGGTCATTAACATCCTTCATTATGTGAGGTTTACACAAATCTGCGTCACTGACTGACCATTAATCATCGGCCCATCGTGTCCAGTTCCGTATTTAGCTCTGCGCTAGTAGCTTACTGGTGACCCGACTCTTATTTCTAGTGGTCAAAGACGTGGTGCACGGTTGACGCTTATTGTTGTGTGCTCTCGCTTACAGTAATCCTTTCGGCTTCAAACTGAGTTAACGTTTGCTTCTGTTTCACTATACTTTCAACCTAACTTGTAGAGCTTCGTGTTTGATTTTTTGGACGCAGCGGCAAGGCGGAGTTTTCCGGCACTTCATCGTTGCCTCGGTGGCTTTCTGATTCGCCTCGAGAGCTTAGGTTGCTCTTTCGTTGTTTCAGAGAGGCGCGAGACGATTGTGTTGCAACTCAGTGGGAACCATCTAGGATACGGAATATTTGAAACACGACACAATCCTGTGAAAGGCTGGGTATAATTGATACTTGTTAAAATAATTTGTTATTATTTTGTTTTATAGGTAGAGATCAACATGTATGGTGCAATTCGTGTATATGAACCCGATAAGTCGACGAAAATTCCCAGAAATTTACTCCGCGCGACTCCAATGAAGAGACATCTATAAGTTTTCTTGTTCTTGCCTCAACATGGTCATTTTCTAAAAACGGAAGCGCCGTTGGGTGAGATAAGTTGATGAGTACGTCGCTCGTTAAAGGCCAAACTTAGTAGCTAATGGCTGGCAAAGCAGCAGTGGCATACAACTCACTGGAGTTTATTTTTTGTATGTGAAAGCTTTTTGAAAAAGCTTGGGCAACTCCACAATGGAAAGGAAGCTTAAGGACAAGTAAATCTAAACGTCTTCTCTAGGCGTGGCGATTGGTGGAGAAAAAAAGTAAGCTTTTTTATATAAGAACAGTATCCGCTTACGCATTTACATTTGTTGGTGCTAACCTTTAGTTAACGATCAGGGCATCAGGCGTACATAAAGAACGCTGAACCCTACGAAATCGCACAGAAAACAAAGTCAATTAATTGCCTTTTAGCTTACCAACGAGAAAAAATACAGGAAATCAATTGACGTACTGACATTGGGTATGGTACAAAATAAAGCTATTGAGTGCAGGTATTAAATCTAGATAGGTAGCAAGAACGTTTGAGATTATGCAAAAATTATTTTTCCATTAGTTGGGTATTATTTTACGAAAACAGAGGTATTCGGTTGTAAATAAAGGCTAACTTTTGTTAGTTTTACGTATATATACGACATACTGGTATCGCTAGAAATACTATTTAACCGTTCTCTACTTCATGTGTATATGGCAAAAGCGATAAAACGCATTAGTGCCCGCCTTAATAATCGGTTGCGGTACGCACGTATGTATTTCAACGTGGTGTCGAAAACCGTCCGTGTTCTGGGCTAGCATTCTCTTGAAGGTCTGTTCTGTGTTCCTACAGTAAATATTTCTTATCAGTTGCCGAAACAACACTCGTTAACGTTTAGGTGAACGCACCTCATCTTTTCTGCAATGAACAGAATACATGTGTTTGGCCCCCTAGATTTCGAACTCTGGCAATCTTCGCATTGAACCACCATCACGTTTCTGACCTACGGATATATTCCGAGACTGATATGGAGGCGTTTCGGTACCCGTTGCACAGTTATTTTTAATGCGTACATGTCCATCCGCTTTCCAAAACTTGCAAGTCATGATCGCGGTTTTAGCGTGGGTTCGAGCGATTTGCAAGAGTTCTGTGTTTCCTTTGATTTGATAAAGGGGAGCGTACCCCCGAAACATTTGCTCCAATACCGAGTCTAATGATGTTCCCGTTTAGATGAAAGTCAATCCGTCTCGTTCTTCGTAAGCTGGCCGCGTCAAGGCCTTTCAAGTCAATGGCAGGCGCTATTATATATTTGGCATCTAAATAAGCTTACTGTTTCGTGCTACACCGATGAATCGAACGCATTGCTCGGAAACAGTTTTGCGTACCGCAACGAATACTTGGCCCACTCCGCACACTACCTGTTGACTTTTGGCTTCGACTACAGGTACGTATCCGGTAGTCGTATGCTTTGTTATGGCCCATGATCAGGCGGCAACGTGACAGTAAGCTACCTTATAAAATTCTCAATTTGGCAAGATTCCTTGATGTCTTCTAGAAACGTCTTGAACTTAAACGACAACCCGACACTTCGCTTACCCTGGGTCGGACCTCGACATAATATTTTATAGGGTGGAATAGTAGTCCCCGTGAAAACTGCTCGGACAGACGACTTTTAAATTCTTTCTACGTGGCCGCATTACTCACAACGGATTTGAGCCAGTATTAGGCTGACAATAGAAGTTGATTGGCAAGCGCATGCACAACCATAGATGGTCTCCGCTATTTTCAGCGTTATAATACACTGCGCGCGGCCAACAAATTCGGTGGTAACCCGCGTTTCTCTATATTCTCTATCAGGTGTTCCACCACGGCCTTTAGCCTCTCAGCTTTGCCCACCACATAAACGATCCGGGTTACAGTTTGCCCACACACACACACACACACGCACATATATATATTTGTACATTTATTCGTTGATTAATTTTTTCACGAACTCCATGGTGTAGCGTAAGTTCAAGTTATATTGATGGCATTAATAGTAAACGGAATAGGCTTTGCGATAGACACACTCAATTTTACAACCGAGCAGTCGAATGGCTGCAACCCCACAGTCCCACCGTTGCACCCCTAACTGTGGCAAAGCTTTGGAAACTCATTAGCGTGTTTCGGTGAAGTGATTGCTCGGCAGGTTTGCTCTCATCCATTATTCTTGATCTCTGTATTCAAATACAATGAATTGACTTACACCTAACCCTATTTCCTCTAATCTTTCCACCGCTACCTAACCTTTAAAAGGAAAAAAAAACTTAGCAAAGTTACTTCGTTGAATTCATAGTAAAACGTCTGCTATCAGCGTTTTCAACATGCCTTCAACTCTGCTACAGCAAAACTCTTGCCGAAGCACCGTGCCCTTTGATTTCCTGCGCCGCAATTGCTTGACTCCTTATCAAACACAGTCAGACCTGTAAAGGAATAAATTTCTCTTCGCAACGGCCAACCTACTGGAAGAAATACGATGTGTTCCATGATATGTTTTCGTTTTCCATCTTTTTCAATGGTCTTCATTGGCCTCTTTCAAGCCCGGTTCGCTTGCAGGCTGCCTTGAAAGAGAATCGTGTGGTATAAACCATCGCGTCTATTGTCTCGTTATCAGGCATCTTTTGTCTAAGTCTTGCACAACAGGCGCAAACGGAATGTTTCAGATGTTTTTGCCGAAGAAAAACGAGGTGGTTACACAACACCCACATTCAGGGTTTGTTGTTGGGACATAGCATAGGTCAGGAATCAGTGCGTGTTTTCTAGTGAGAAGAGACGGACGACAGAGTGACAGCAGATGCAAGCGGGCTAATTGAGTACTATTTCTAGGTACCGTGAGACATGTAATTAGAAAATAGAGTGAAAAACGGAAAAATGATAGGTTTGTCAACCTCATGGTAAATGAATCTTCTGCTTGTAGCTCAACAAAGTATCTAATAATATATATGATGTTTGCGAGTCTTGGTTGAGATGGCGCACAGACAGAGAACTTGTTCGTTATCGTTCTCATTTATCCATATTTATTAGGGAATCAATCGAATCGAACTTGTATGTTATATAAATTGTTTACAGTCTGGTTAAGTGGGCAGGCGGAGAAGCACTTGTTGGACTAAAATAAGATAGCATGCTTTTGTCACGTAAAGGAGAATATATTATGACTAGGCCTGTTAATGTTTAGTATTTTAAAGTATTTTAAGGAACGTGATTAGCGAAATCCACCATTGTAACAGATGTCGAGAGATTTTTTAAATTAATATAGCGTTTACTATGAAAAATAGCTATATAAGTCGTTAACATCGATACTTACATATTTTCATCGATTTTTTCCCTTTTTATTAGCTCATGATAGTATCTAAAATGATATAGTTAAGCAATACACTTAGGGTAACGGTCCTTCACGAGTTGTTTCATTGTGTGGCCTGAATATGCAATACTTTTTTTTTTTTTAACTCCAGCCCTATATCCAGGAGCTCAGCTGCCGTCTTTTTATCAGGCTTTATTTCCATAAGGTAAATTTAATCATTACGAATCGCTATATAAGGCCTCGTTGTGTGGATCTGTCCCCGCAGGCTCGTGCAGGACATACTTAATTGCGTCAAGCTGCGACGCGTTAGTCGGCTTTGGAAGCAGCAGAATCCTCTCTGACACGCGTATGAGGAGATGACAAGGAGCTCTAAATAGCACAGTATGATATTAGACCCACAGGGCTCTAAAGGATACCGGCCACAGAATGAGAACGTCCTGTCGAGCAAGCGCGGCCGAACTGTACTAGACTGAATATTAACGTAGCTTAAATATATGTAAAAAAAAAAGGAAAAAGCACGTCCATAGATACGTAAGCGCAGAGTAAGTGGCCATAAAACGCTCGTATATACGAACCTACGACAAAGTTTAGTCAGTCTGCGTAAATACATATACAGTATATACACTGTCTAATTTATGATTTGGGTTTGATCTCTAACAGAACAGAGCACTTACATCGCATTTTCGCAATGTAATACCATACCCTAATGAAAACCTTCCGAAACCCATCGGCTGGGCAAAGGAGACCTTGCCTGTTGCCAGGACTTGGGGCTAATAAACTTATGTGTAACTGGTCTTAGTGAATTTAAGGAGAATACTATCAAAAAATAATTTTAAACAAATGTATTACTATGCGTTGCTATTATTTTTTGGGTTGAGCGCGATAAACGCCATCGAATACAGCCTTGCAGAAGCTCCTTATACATTTTGTAATTGCACATTATACTGAATCACAATATAACAAGAATGGTTACTAGAAAAAAAAATCTATAGTTAGTTGAAAGATTCGAACCTATAAATCTTGTGCTCCTTTTCACAGATTCCATAGTTAATTTATTAACGCAGTGTCTGATACTTGCAGTAATTCATCTGAGATTCGACAGTCTCGTGAGGTTCACAAAGCTTGAAGCTCAAATCGATACGTTTTTACGAGTATGGATCACTACGGCTTTAGAGACCAATCGCGTTTGGTCAATGAACCGCTACGGCGGTTCACCATAAATATCCAAATAGAAGGTCCAGGTATTCGTAGCTCAGCGGGAAAATTGCTTCGATAAAAGACGCGGCGAGAAACGTTGAAGTGATTAAAAAGTATCGGTGCACCCTTTTCTGGTGGTACGTGCAAATCGAGGCAAAGCTTTTTTTTGGACATATCATATTATTAAAAAAAAGAAACGATCTGCATGCTTGAATTTGCGATAACGCTGAATGCAAATGTTGAACGTGACCGTTCGAGGAACACGATTGGCGATCAAAAGAAAAATAATTGTATGACTTCAATGATAATAAACCCACAGACACCGCTTAGATACCCCGGTCAAAGCAAACGACCCTCAAATGAGATAATTGTTTTTATAATTAAACATCGATCTTTTTTTCATCGTATCCCGAACACTTGTCCGCGAAGTAAGCACACCGGCTAGAGGGGTGAAATGATCATGATCAAGTTCAATTACAATACAAGTTTGAACCTATAATATATGTGGCCCCCGATACCCTTCAAACGATTGGGTACTTGAAACAGTAAATAAACAGCTTTGAGTACTTCATTAATGAAACTGAAGAGAGATCTCGTTGATCTAACTTTGACTACTAAAAGCTAAGTCTTCATGCAATACATATGAATTCATAGATACGATCAATTGCCCTAAGGGATGCACACGGACACTCGGTTCTTTCGGAACTTATGCATGCATAAGTGAGTGAACCCGTGTAGACGCAGTTACCATTTTAGGTTATCATCGAGATCTTATCCAGACTCAGAAATCACTTAGTAAATACTTGTACGCCAAACAGAACCGATAAACTAGCTGTCATCAGCACGCAGAAGTTCTTCACTACACTCTTGAACCTGTCTTGTTTCTAAGAATATATATGTTTTCGACTTGACAACTCTCCAGAGTATCGTGCCATTCTTAATATTGTATACATAGTTACATTGAACAGACGCCGGTTAGTATGAGTTATTAAATAAGCACAACCAGTAATCGTAAGAATAACGCTAGCTAAGCAATGACTAACACAAAATCACATGAACTTACAAACAACATGACAGCAGTATCGATTAAGTTATTCGATGGGTCTGCGTAAACTTGGACCGAGGATTCTGCGGCTCGAATTTGCCCTTCAACGGCATTTTCGATTTTTTGACGTTACAGCGCTATATGTTGTTGCTATGGCTATCTACGGTGTTTTCTGCAGCCTCATATTTAGCTGAACTCAACATGCAGTAGGCGTGCGTGAGCTCACCGGCGAAACGCAAAGGGACCACCATACACATATTCGCATCCTTCCACATCTTGCTACATACATTTAACACCATAGAACGATTAAACAACTGCGCCTGCCATGTGTTGTCCCTCATACATCACAGGCAAACCATCATTCGTGAGTGATAGATGAGTTCCTGTTGATGTGTAAGATTATCACTTGTGCACATGAACTGGTCAGTGAGGACAAATGATGTATCACTTAGAAATGAAGATGCGAATCCGGTCGATGGATATCGATCCTAAACTTCCTTCAATCTATCAACACAGACCGAACCAGCACGACCTAAACACTTCAGTATGTAGATCTGACCGTGAATCACTTCCCGATGGAAGCGCTCGATGTATTAATTGGACCTTACACTAAAGACCGGCCTTTTTGCCTATCTGGCTTTCGATAAGTTCGACGTCCCTAGATGTTTCTAAGTGTCTCTAAATGGTGCCAGAGAAACATCTGGTCATCACGCCGAAGTCATTCAGCTGCTTTCCGGATACTGTGGTTAGCGTCAGCCATTTGGATGTTTACTGACGTCTTCAATTCGTTCATCCGTTCGGATCAATCAAGTTGTCCTATTTCGTCCTAGGAGTCGGTGGTCTAGATTACGATGAAAGCATCTTCGTTCCGCTACAATCAGAGTAGATTTCTATTGAGTCTATCTGGGTGGCGTGCGGCTGGTCCTGCTTTCTAAAATTTTGAGGGGGCATTCCGTCGCATCTAGCACGTATATATTAAGCAAATCAGTCGTCGCAATTATGTGCAACTATTAATTGCGTATAGCTCAGAACAAAAGTCACCTCTATCGACTTGTCGAATGGATTTCATTCCTGATCCGCGTGAGTACTACAACCATAGAGGATTCCTCCTGTTGGGAGCTAGAGTGTATGACGATGTGTGTAAGACCCACAAGGTCTGGGGTACACGCCCAGTCGCGTCAGACAAGAAGACTCTGAGATTGTTGGAGAATGTTACGACTAATAGATATTCCCTTTGGATTTTTTTTTAATGACCTACACTAAACGACAATAGACCGTCGTGTACTTTTGTGACTCTAGACTCTGTTCTGTAGTTCTCAATTTTTCTAAATTTCGAATAGTTCTTCAATCCTGCGACTGAAAAGAAAAGAAAAATCATATACGAGTTCGTTGAACTCGTTCATCTACCTGATTCGACCATCGCAGTCACTTGTTGAAATAGCAAAGCTCGATCGGGCACAATTGAGTCGTCACTGCCGAGAAGAGCATGCATCAACACAAAATCAACAGCACCCAACGTTGTAAGTGGTCTATTATTTTTGTTTTTATCATAAAATCAAAAGCCAAAATCTCTCATATTAATGGCATTTCCTAGGCAGGCGCTGGCTCTCGCCAGCTCAATGCGTTTAGCCATAAGTTTGTTTATCAGAAGACATTATGGTGGTATTTAAACGTCCGGAACGTTCTTACTTATGGGATAAATAGTTTACCGGCTGTAGATATAATCTTTGAGAGGTGTTTTAATTTCACCTCTGTAGTTCGGTCTGGTACACCATGGATCTTACGGAAAGACCTTTAAAATAGTCAAGCTCGGCTGTAAGAACTTTATGCACAGACGCGCTGTCGTCTGCACATTTGACTATGAGGTCGCAAGCGATGGGTTTACACTCAAGCTACCCGAGTTCCTCAACGGGAATTATCATACGTGAACATGAACCAGTTGATTCTACATACTCCTATTTTTTTTTGCATGGAACTCCTTTGCTGACGAATGCTTTTCTAGCTATTGCTTACAAAATTTCTTTTTGCACGCATTGTCCAATGAAGCTGTGTAACACTTCATCACATTGTTAATGACTCACCTCAGCTTAACCTTTATGACTCGGCAAATTTGTTCTATCTTTCCGTGCCTCTCCTGCTGCGATTAGCATCCTCTCGCTGACCACGTATTGCTAAGGCAAAATACGAAAAGGAGTTGGTGACAATAAGACATCAGAGAACGCGGTTGTGGGCGACGCCCCCAGTGACCCACAAACGAAGCTTTGAAGACTAAAAGTTTCGTCACGGCATATTCGTATCACTCGAAATGACCTGGAGCAACTTAGCTTAATTTATAGTGGATGCACCTCCTTGTAATGTACGTATCCTGAAAGTGAACCTGCGTGTACAATTGCCAGGTGCACTTCTCAGAGGCTGAAATAAAAGTTTTAGCTTGGCGTCGGGTGCCGCCGCATTAGCTCAGCATTGCTTCGGACAGGTGCAGGTTCCTTCCAGTAGCATGAAATGAACCGTGTATTTACGTTTGCTTTTGAACTTGGACCATCGTACTAGTAAGCGTCATTAGGTTTAATAGGTGAACCCGTTACCATTACGGAGATTTCGGAGTAACCTCGGCATTAGTAGCCCAGCTCATGTCCTTCCGTTTACCTTAAATAAAATGGCGGCTTGACGAACAGCAATAGGCTCGTCATACATTTTTTCTCGAATAATATAAGCTGTTCTTTCTCCTATTGACTAGAAAGTAACGATAGCGCTGAAGTCGTATCGGCGTGTTTGATGCTTTGGTGTGCACGGTTTGTGTGTCGAGAACAACAGGAAGAAATATAGAATTGGTTCATCTATTCTACGTTTATATATATAAACATGAATCTCTTGATATTTTTCCATTAAGATAGTTAATAAACAACTAACTTAGTACGCGTATTTCATACAATATCCGGGCGTGCAAGCTGGGCCATGATTCTTTTTCAAGACAGTAACAAATTACTAAGTCGTTTAACACGGCTTTTCGATGTCTAGAAGGCGCTGTCGACTCCCGGTTTGATAACAACAAGCTAACGTGGATATACAAACTCTTGCTTTACTCTATGATTTTCCTACCTAGATTAAAAGTACACGAGTGCGTCTATTGTGACTTGGAGCTGGCTGCCGAAGTCACTTTATGCAAATATAGGTACACACGGAAAAATAACATCGTAGCAATTATTAAGCCCTCTCTGTGAATAATTGTTGGGGGACTTTTTTTATTTCGAAGACTGTCGAACGTTAATATCGTTTGGAATAAATCGACACAACGTTTGTTGTTACTTGAAAAATAGCATCGCAATAAAAACAAGTTGTTAAATAAAAATATAGTTTATTTCTCTATATCATGCTGTCTCCCGCAACTGCTTAACAGGTGCCCTGTGATTTAAAGTTTCATACGGAAACTTTCGAATTTCCATAGAGAGACACGTGTAAATGAAACTAGCCGGTTCAATTAGCTGGCATCCATGAGTGTCAACTTTTTGGGCCTCGTTAATACTCTTTTTTACTCGTGAATCGTATCAATACAGATTGGTCGACGACTCAGTTCTAGACGTTGAAGGAAGTAGATCTCTCTGTAAGCGGCAAAGCAATGACGAATACAGCCATATTCCCTGCGTGTCCGGATTAATGGTCCTGGGTTTTTTAGGTTCGCAAGAACCTTATCGAGCGTAGAAATATAATACGAAAGGATACTGCGGTCATCGGTTTGAATTGCTTCTTTCCAACATATAGTGAACGCGTTTCGTAAACTCAGAGCGATTATATTTTCGTAACCCTGGCAAACGTCACTGGAATTAGGGGCCATTGTTAAATTGTTTACATACTTTTACTGGATCTATTAAATATCGGACGGTCAGCTCGACATTAGGTACGTTGGTCATATTAGGGAAATAGGGGTTGGCAGCTGGGCCTGTGGGTCAGCTTTTTAAAACGACCAGTCGTCGTATCGAGTAGGTATGTGCACCACGTGCAATGCATGTAAATGAACGATTTTTTTCAATATACCGCTCTGAAACACAGTTAATTCTCCCTGGCAATAATTGTGTCTGAGCGTGTTTGTTCAATGGAGCTTTTTCACTGTAGACTGATTCAATATTCCCTAAGCACGTTGTAGTGCCACTAACTGCTATATCAAGCGCATACGGCTTGTTCCTGTAATACGTTCAGACATGATCATTGGCCGAGAACAATATACCTTAGTATTAAATGGGTCACCGACGGTTTTTCCTTCGAGGACTTTGTCTCCTGTCACAAAAAAATTGCAGTGAGCCATTGGGTAATCCCATTGTCTTAATGCAAGCACTAAATCCCATCGGTCTGTTCAGTTTTGACAGATTTTGATCGGACCGGATGTCTTTTCCAGACGTGCCACTTTATTCGCTTTCAAGGACAGAAATCGTATTAGTGCCTTGATCCCTGCGCATACAGCATTCGTCCTTCTGCACCTCGGTTAATCCCGGCCGAAAGCAATTCAAATATCGTATCTTCATTCGGCGCCTATTCCGTTTAAACCATTGTGGCCGATATCATTTATGTTTTCTGCAGAATTTTCCTTAATTGAGAGTTTTCCATAGGCGATGTTTATGCTCGCTTGTTGTGTTTCAATATTTCATCCGTAGAATTTCGGCTCAAGTGAAGCGTCAGTCGTGTACGGTTTTTGGAAAGCTGTTACGAAACGATATCTTTTTACTGAGCCAAAAACCTCTATATGAGCCTGGCACTTGATTAGGTCACAGGAAGCACTGTTCATCATCACTTGATCAAAGCTCTTCTTATACATGCGAAGGAAAAATGAATAAAAAAAAACAAGTAGACTTTTATATATTAATGCGTACGTTTGCAATATACTTTGACGATTATCCAATGTCCGCATAAACCTTCTCTTTCCGACATAGCATGGATCCTTGCCAATCGCCAAAGATCGCTATATTTAAGCCCACTACTACATTGGAAAAATATAGCCGTAACAAGTTGTACTTCTAAGCAAAAAACTATTACACTTATGAACGACCGGATATGTTTACCCACGTCATCGCGACCTTGAGGCCAATAAAGCGACAATGTAATTGACGCTACGAATAATACGTCTTTGAAATAAATCCAAAGATTGATTCCTTAGAACGGTCGCATCTCGGTTCAGATCAACTCCGCCCGCATAAAGATCTGGAAGAGTCTGTTGTATAGTCTGTACATGTTTTTCATTTAATTACACGCCTTAACCTCCTATAACATTACCTCGCTATATCATGATCAGGATAGTACGTTTTGGTTGTATGCATTAGAAAATCATTGATAGCTACGAATTATCTACACGATGTTAGTGATAACAGAACGTTAATGACCCTCTTATAAATTCAATTTGATAGTGTTCCTTTGATAGGTCTTCAGGCCGCTGCTATATCATGCAGGTAGATCGAAGTTTTTTTTCCCAGTTCACTCGTTTAACTCTCTTTTCCCGCATATTTCGTCTACGCGTGGAAATACATTTCATTAACACACGTCCAAGCTTCTGGCAAACGCTGATCGTTAAGATTTGTCGCGTTGTTTTACCGTCTAACTATCCGAAATCGCTTCCAATTTTCCAATGTAAAAATGGCATAGGCGATTTCGACGAATGTATCCAAGAATACGCTATTTGACCAGTACTAATTTTGGCTTTTGTATATTGCGACACAGTTCTCGATTCCTCTAGAAAAGCACTACGGCGTGACCGAGCAAATACATCAACGCACTGTCTTTTAATGGGTTATGTGGCTTGCAACGAAGTCGAACAAGACAGAGTTCACATTGCCACATTTTTCCCCACTAACCCCCCGCCGAAATGTGACATTCACCGGCTTCTTCAATATACCGATTTTTCAAAACTTCAACCAGTTAGATTCTGCAATAGTATAAACGGAACTAGAGGCATAAGGAGTACGTGTGATGGTTTTCTAAAGGTAGTCAAATTTTTGACTACTTTTAGAAAACCATCACAGGGCTCATCAGGGCTGTATAGAAGAATCTTTTGTTTTCTTTCTATGAACGTTTTCTGACTCAAACTTTCATTGGGCATTTCTCTAATCTCTAACGAAAACCACGTGTCTATAGCGCACC
>NW_019215217.1:0-20981 GCF_002532875.2 Varroa jacobsoni | reverse complement strand
ATGGTAACAATATCTATATAGATACCAACAGAAGTAAAGAATGCTACTGCTGTCTCTATAGAGAGTTACGGCAACGATCGACGCTCACGTCCCTTATAGAATCGATTGCGCTGACAAAAAGCCGTTGGCGACATTGAAGCAGTCGACCGACAGTCAGGTATACAGACAGATCGAAGTCATCGCGGTCAGTGCACGATATCTGCCTAGGGCTAGATCTATTGTGCACCGTCTGACGACTGTTCAAAACAACAGCGATAACTTCATTTCGTATTCTTTTCCAAAGATTAAGCCATCGGGCGGATGACCGTTACTGCTGCTACTGCTGATAGCGTATCTCTTGCAATCGTTGTATTTCCAAGAATAAATGATATTTCGTGGAATTATAACATTGTTGCAGGTGGCGTAGCAGTCGCGTTATGAGAACACCCCACTGCTGGCTTCTTTTTTCCTCAGATCTTCACAACGACAATAACCATCTTGATCTATTCACTATTGAAGAAAGCATTAGTTTGTAACATATATCGAAGGATAGCCACTGACGGCAGTAAAGATGAGGGCGCACTCTGAAAATGACCACCCTTTCCACTCCCGCCCATCGGCGGCTTCGCAGTGGGTTCGAAGACGAATCGGTGGTTACTTTTGTGGAATGATAGGCGCACTATACGTCCGCCTTGGATTCTTACGTTCGTCACGGTTGTTTAATGAAGCATTCCGGTGCCAGTTTTTCCGTCAGTGCAAACTGGCGCTAGGCCGTGCTAACGCAGCATTGATATGCATAGAATGCACACGACCATTGGGGCAATGTAAGGGCATCCAGACGGCGACGCAAAATGCATATGCGCATTTCTCTAATTGAGGATCATACTCAGTTATTACGTTTCAGAAGACCTGAGCGAATTTTTCTTATCGCAGTTCACCTGAATGGCGTGCTTCCCTAGGAAGGCAAACCAGCTGAACGTATGCTGCCTACATGTAGTAAGTTCCACGAATGAGCCATATTATTCAATAACTCAAGGGGCTTCGTTGTATTGGGAAAGTGCTCTCTTACATAATAGCAGTTGTTGCAAATTCTTATTTTGACCTTAGCCATCAACGTCCTTTAACAGAGGTATGTCGCTAGGGTACCAGTAGTATGAATGCTAACGAAGAAATTGGAGGTCATTATCTGATACAACAATAGGCATATACGTCGGATTTATATTCTGATCGGGACTAGCCATTTCATATTCTACCATAGTTACCCACACGCACATATATTTAGCTATATATGCATTCATACAATATGTATAGTATCGTAAAGCACAGTAAACAATTTTGAATTTTACGCGCGCTCCCGCGGCGAGCGCTCTGTGTCGATGCAAACAAGACGTAAATGGGTTTAGCCAACTCTTTACCAATGTTTTAGCTTTATCAAATAAATTAGTGGTTTTTATGTTAGCTACGACCACACGAAATAGGCTTTAGCTTCTCTCATCCTTATAGACAATTCAACCCCTAATGAATGAAGCCATTACAAAAGAAAAAGTGTTTACGCCAACGAAGAAATCGGTGTAACTTTTTGGAGCTTTGCATCTCGGCTTGTTTAGCCATGTATTTTTTTTTACAAATTGCTGAGACATCGCAAGGGCGCTTTCGAAACCAGAAATGTCTATACTTGGTTATCGTTTGCTCCGCAAGATACGGAAAGTAAGTTCTGTACATTGTAATGAAACTCTTTAATTATGGCCTTGTAATATTTAGGCAATCTACAAAAGGTCTGTTACGAAAAATAGGATTCGTATAGATACAAATAGCATTCGGAATCAGCCATAAATTCGTTATATTGTAAATATAACGTTAATATTTACGGTAAATGCCCAACGTAATCTCGAAATCTGGTATCTATCGATCAATGTCCACCGTTTCCGATCGCCGGCGTATTATACCACCATATTTCACAATGCGAAAAGTGCCAAAAACCGGTTAGACGCGTTCATCAACAACAGAACTGTGAACGTCTGGCGAAAACATACAACCTAGTTAACGTGTAAAAGAAAGCCGGACAAAGTAGTAGCGAGTACGTAATAAAATCGTTTATGGATCATAGTCAATATAATGGTGCACTTTTATAAAGGTTTAAAAACTGTAATTGCTTTAAGTTCTATGAAAGGCAAACTACTATTGTGTAGGAAAAAAAAAAGATCGAGTTTGTCATTATTTCAATATTGGAACAGTTTCAGTCGAGCGGTTCCCGTGGCAAGCTCACCACAATTTCCACATAGAACAATATTATGATGATAAGTTACGATCGCATCGTTCAATGCAAACGGATCATCCGTCTTTTAGTCGCGTAATGTTGTGCAATGGCCATTGCTGCCGTCCGTCTAATTATAACTGTTAGTGGCGCACTTTTTTTGCAAGGAAGCAGAATTGAAAAATGGTAGAAAATTCGCTTACTATACAATTACGGTGCACAGCATAGCTTTCACAAACAGATGTATTTTCGGTTCATAATTTTTGATCTCCTCAGCCCCGCTGAGAGGACCAGCCGGCCCCTCGTGTTGACTTGTCTCTCATTATTCGTTTTTTGGCCTTTCATAGTTCATAGAACGGACAAGGACTGACCGAGGGGAAACTATATACATTTTTCGACTCGCTTTTCAGAGGAATTGTCTGCGTTCGACAGAGAAGAGATATTCTTCGTTAGAATTTTTAGGCGACCTCGCCAATGATAAGGTCCTTTGATCGTTTCGGGACGCACCACTGCTGCTGGACAGGGCTTAAGGGATGTCATTAGAATACCGCTGCTAAGTAAAATTTTTATTTCACTGCCATCATTTTTTATATTATATTGTATGAACTTAGGTCCGGATTCGATGCGTTCATCCATTGTCGTCGTCGGAGCTCGAAAACGCTCAAGGAAGAAATTTAATTTCTCATTTGTTAACAGTGGCGTAGTGATATATAGTAGATGTGAAACTTTGTTATTTGCTGGACGACCATAACGCCAATCTATACGTATCTTTATTTATTTCTCTTGTTTTTTTATTTGCACATCGAGAACACTGTTCGTGATCGAGAAGCTGCAGTGCTCGCATACGCGTATTCTTTGCGACAATCAATTTTTACAACGTAGAACCTTCGTGAGAAAAATCTTCACGACGTTAACATAGGCGCGTCGATCTAAAAGCGTGAATATCAATTTAGCATGGCCTACTATAACGATGTAATAGCTTAGGCGACTGGCTAGGTTTTCTATTAGTTCACCTTTTTTCAATAAATACTTTTCCGTTTTGTGGTACCGAGTTTGTTGTTAATAAGGCGCTTGCTTAATTCAAACAAATTAATTAACAGAAACAAATATCCCATCCCGTAACATCAGAACGAACGGAGTCGAACTTAATACAGTCGTATTATATCCTTAGTAGGAGCAAATTAATAGTGGGGTAGTTGTTCTCTCTACGGCAAATATTACCCATAGTCCTTGAAGCGTTGCATACACCTCGTCGAATCAGTTGAACCTATTTGACTCGCGAAGGTATGTTTTCGGGGAATTATCGGTGAGGTTCTGTCGAAGAAGGACTGACAACGTCTCATCGATTTTCGTGTCGCTACAGATGTCGTTCTTGTTGTTATCGCTGTTCCTCGTGTTCACTTCAAGGCCATAACTGATAACGTAAAGCGCTCTTGTTTATTCTCTCACTTGCGTCAGGTGGCTATTTAAAGCTGTGAAATCTACCGCCGTTGTGTTCTCCCTTCGTGGCCATCCGTAACTACATGGCTTGCACAAAGTACATAGATTATAGCCGTTGGGTTGCAAGATAAATTAAAAACTTGCTAATGACTCGTCGTGACCTTTGCCATGACGTGTCTGCCTCACGTCTCACTCCTACCGGCTTTTAACCGGGAGGACTTAGCAGTGTCCTATCTAGCTAGGTGTAGTCTACGGACTCATGATCGACAGGTGATCGTCGTGAGTGAGGCGCTCGCCTACTAAACACTGATCCAGATCAAATCGAACTCAAATAAGCTAATTCCTGTCCAATCACCGGAATCCGAACCCAGATGAAAAAGTCATGCAAGATCCTCTTGTTGATTGATGCAAAAGAGAAACAGCACAATTGATTTGAACTAAGCAGCCATACCAAAAAACTTATCCGCCGATCAGTGGTTCAGTTACCGGGAGTCGCTCACTGATATGATAGCTCAATAACGAGGAACTTAGCACAGGGCTGACTCGTAGAGCTGTTAGCCATAATCTTTCAGAGTACACGGCACAACTTTCCGCGAAATAAACCGATGAAATTTCGATAGTGCTGATCACCGCCCCACTTCAGCTGCCGCTACTGTCGCTCTTGAACAAATGTCGCTAGGTCGGCAGTGTCAAGTGGGCGACGACGAACATAGACAGACCGTAACAATATGGCCGATCGGTGTTGACTTTCATATAGCCAAACTGCATTATTAAATGAAAAATTAGCGGCTCGCTGTTACTCTACCGCGTACTACTACTAAGATTCTACCGCGTCATCTTATGGGGGCGTCAAGAAAGGTGGCGCCGTCTGTATCGACATGCGAATGTACCTGCAACCTGGCCTATGAGGGAAGCCAATTTTTCATAGTTTCACTGCGTGATATAAATCGTAATCAACAATAATCGTGTGATACCAGTGATAGGAAAATCTTTACTAGCACTATTACGATCAAGGATAACTGAGATGGTTAGAAAATGTGGATTTCTACGTGCATAAGCGGCGATCAATCAATAAAAGTGCGAGTAACGTGATACAGATAATATAATAATAGGTATATATTATATACTTGAGCAAACCTTTGTCAAACTAACGTATACTTGGGAGGCTAAAGCTGGAACACCGTTTATTACTTGCCGTCATAATGGATCATTTACCTACACCTTGCCTTTATACGCATATTTTCGGAAACTGATTTTGTCACTAACGTGCTGCGTGCCCCTTGTTTGCAATACGCAAAAACGTCAATCATATTTTACGTTTGTCATATTGCACAGATGCATAGACTTTTTATACGTTTATTACCGTAGAAATGGATAGATAACCCGTTTAGGCAAGAACAGTTCAGTAAAAGCTCTACTAATTTCAAGAAATGGAAAAGCTGCCTATCTCTTATAACATCCATTCTCGTTAGGCTCTTCCCGTTTGGCCACGTACAGCGTTCCCGCTACGAGCTACCTTCGTGCTCACTCGCTCTCCAGCCTTTAATGTGGATGGTGGTTCCTTCTCGGCGGACCGACTGCCCGCGTGGCTGCCAGGCCAGCTCCTTCCTTCAAACATGAAAATCCTGCTGGATTTGTCGGTTTGTTCTTTTGCCGATTCGTTCGTCGAACTTCGAAGGCCGGTTACAGTAACTTCCATCTCAGGGACTAAAGATGTAACATACGGTGGAAGTGGATGCTTTTCAAGCGGAGCTTTAGCCTTTCCCACTGTGTCATTCATTCATGTCTATTCAATGGAGTTTGTTCGTCGGTGCAAAACTCTTAAGCAAACAAGTATGAAGCCAGGACAAGCCAAGTCACGCAAACGATGAACGAGTCTGTCGACATTTTCGCCTGCTCCACTCAGCGGAGGAAAACGAGTGCGTTTCCTTAACTGTCAATTTCCTTTCGAGGCTGCCATGTGAGTAGGGGCATCGACGCGACCAGATCCGTACTTTTACCTTCTAACATTTCGTCACCTATGACCGTCGTCTATAAACGATTAATTCGAACAGAAAAATTATGTCATACGATTGTGATAGCCGCTTCTGCCATCAATGCGCTGTTACTTGTTATTGCTAAAATTAAAATAGACTTTTATTTGGTCATGAATTAATTGTTTATATTCCCTAGAAGGCCCAGCCAATGAGTAGGGCGGAACACATATGCTAACTATACTTCTATTTAGATTTTTTCGAAATGCCGCAGTGATACCGTTTAAGTTTGTTGCAACAAAAGTTCAGGCTAGTCATTGATTAAATTGCTATTACACAATAGTTAATTGCATATAGTGGCGGAGTCATCTCTTCTAAATTCAGTTTTTCGGCGATTTCTGAGTCCTACCTATCGTCTCAACTTGTAGGACTGCCTTTATGGCTTCTCATGTTAATATAATTTATGTTAAATTCAATACGAAGGACCGTACGCTCTCGGTGATTGTGTACGACGTTCTTCGCAGCACAAGAGTTACACATATATTCATTCTACATAGATGAAAGTAGCAGAAACTGAAGGATCAATATTCCTTAATGGCAATTAATTTTATCGGGCTATTATCTGTCTTAGGTGTTTTTTTTCTACTTTTGATGGGCCTCTTTTCTTTTCACACACCATCTTGGTTTTTATTCTTTTAGTATGAAGCAGGTGAGCGATTGCCGTCAGTGTCGCTAGCAATCCTTCAGAGCAGAGTCACGTGCATGGTATCAATACAACCACAATTACACCTGTCGGTAATTGTTGTCGAGGGGATTATAGCAACTTTTCTAAGGCCGACCAACTCAATTAACGTTTGCCAGGACAAAAGAAATCAGTGGGAGGGGCAGTACGGCCAACACGATGCTAACACGTAGAACACTTTCCACATATACATTATAACAGACGCTGTATAGAGAAAAAAGTTCCGAATTACTGAAAAGTCGGGAAAATTCGCTTCTGATCATCATCTGCCGCAGAGCTTGATTAAGGGTCGCGTTGACTTAACGGTTTATCGTATACTGTGTGGAGCCGGGTATAAGCGTTCTGCTGCTACCGCTCCCGTCGACTGCATCGGAGTAGCGCTCGCGATTTGATGCGCGGTTGTTTCCTGGCACTAGAAGACACAGCTTTGTTTGTCTGTGAGACGGCAGCGTAGACGAGCTTGCTTCAGTAACACCCATAACAGAGTAGAAAAAGAGAGAGATTGATTGATGACATGCTGGTGCAATTTCGATCAATCTATCTATCTAAGCACTACATTGGGCTATAGCTTTTTTTGGGTTTAGCTGTTATACTATTACAGCATCGGTCTATAGTTGGGGCCAATCTAGGTTCCACTTTTCTCATCCTTGGTAAATGGGAGGTCATGCTTAGACTTAAGGATAGCCTGTTGCTGCCATTCAAAACTTGTGTAATACTTGTAAACCTGCTGAGGCCATCGTAGCGAGGGCTGTGTGGTTGCTGTTGCCCCTTACTGCAAGCCGTAGTGTACGACCGGTTACAATCTCTGTCTTTCTATCAATGTATTATTTACAACATTGTACAGCACATCCCTATTCTGATCACCAGTGCCTACGTTCATTTCAGATTGTGCCCAAATTCAGAGCAAAAAAACAAATGCAATTCATGTCTAGATCAGAGAACAATCATAGAGCGGCGTTAGTCGACGAACACTCACCACGGTCAGCAGATCAGATCAGGATGGAGACAGGAAATAAATAGACGTACTTTCCGCATTCTAGAGAGGCCGACGCCAGTAGTCGATTAATAAGCGACAAATTTCCGCCGCGTGATCGATGTCATGTCTAGACATTCGGTAGCGTATAACGTCGTACTATGAAATCAAAGCTTATAGACGTACTATAGAGGTGGTTACGAGGACTTAGTAAAGCTAACGAATCGCATATATTTCTGCTATGAAGAAAGTACGCTCTATAATAGAGCACGGGTGCGCAGATGCCATTCTCTTTGTGCTGCTTCTTTGTAGAACGGCAGTAATAACAAGTATATAACAAGCAGGTGGAGCTATAGAGACGGCAATAGGCCAAATATGGCAGTTTCATGTGAAAAATGAAAACGTCCCTGTCAGACATCAGGACGCCGTCTCTCCTCATGACTGAGAGGATAATAGATTTTCTCGGGACGGTAATGCGAGCAAATACCATGCTTACATGACATTATCTCGGCCCCTCTATAGTATTTTCACGGTTTGACTAAAAAAGGACCGCCTCACGAGAAAGGACAAATAATCAACAGAAAGCGCGGGGTACCTTCTATCGATACACAGTAAAACTTCTACCAACCCTATCATGAGTCATACACGAATCGATCAAAACCGGCTCAGGCTGCAGAGTTATTACGTGCCATCGGGTTAGGTACATACAATCCTAGGCTGTGATCACATCTCATGGTATTGATAATTAGCGTAAGAATTGATATTGGGGAAAGTTATCTGCGTCATGTTGATCGATGATATGGTACAAACACACGGGAAGTTTCTATGAAGCGCTCGGAGCGATTGATCTCAGGGTAATTCAAACGCTGTAGCTCTGTGTGTAGAAGTCGCTGTAAATAAACTCTGATAGATTTTTAAGTATAAAGTGCCCCATTACGATAGCACGACTAATAGCACTACTGCCATATTTTTAGCAATATTAGCTACTGAATATAGCAAGCAGCTACTGATCGATACAAATGCAATCAGGACGAAATAACGAAATAATTCTCAGCTCTGTATTTGGCAATCCGCTAGCGTTCCTTCGAATCGGACCGCGCGATTCGTTGATAGATCTGGTAAAGCGGAAATTTGTAAGCACTAAATTGTTATTTTCAACAGGACGTATGCGCTCGATCCCGTTGGCGCACGAACTATTGCTGGGTAAAAGCCAACGACCGCAAGCTATTACACTCGTACAAACAGTTCAGCTAGCGCCCTGAAAAGGACGCATTACATGACAGTTAGTTTCACGATATCTGGATGCTTCTCAACAAGACCTAGCGCAGAGGGCACCATTTGACCACTATCGCTAGCGCTAGGATACTTACTATAACAGAGAAATAAGTATGTTGAAATGATTAATCCCTTCCTGCCATCAAGAGAGCAGTCATTATTATATCGTCGCTAGCCATTGCGCGACACGATATCATCGCCCGTTTGGGACACTGTTACAAGCGAACCCAGTTCGAACTCCCAGGTAAAACAAACCCCCAAATGTTATCGTGTTAATGGATGGGCGACAAACAAACTATCCTCTCCACTAACACGTTTCTGCGAACACGTTTCTCAATGAACGGACATAAAAAAAAGTAGCAGCAGCAGCAGCAGCTCTTCGGTATCTTGATCAAATATAGATACTGATGAAAAAGAGAAGCTACCGTGTCGAGAATCCCCGTTATCATTGTAATCAAACGATTGTAGGAATCATTCATGTTAGTGTACATATCGGTTGAGGCAATCGATTCGAGATGCGTGTTGTGAAATGCTCAAAATAGAGGTCCCTAGATTTTCAATAATTTCGGTGCCATCTTAACAAAGTACTAAAACGACGAGCCATATGTTCACATTGTCTACAGACAATAAGCGTAACCAAGGCGTAACGTCACCGCGACCGTCTACAGACATCCGCCTAGAGCGGTCGTACGGTAAAATCAAAATGCGGCTAAAAATTACCCTACGTGCTGTGCACTTTCCCCCAGAGCGAGCTGGATGCGATTCCAAATAGAAGTTAACACAACACATTGTTACGATCTGTCGGCAGTACGATAAGAAATGTACCTTTACCTTCCTTTCTGTCCCATTAAAGTTAATCGGACGATTGCGTAGAGAAGGGAAAACGGTTTTTCTTCTGTGTTTTCAGCTATTATTGCTTTCAATAAAGCGTAGGGATTCGACACGTGTAGTAATATGCATCATCAGAAATAGCAGGGCAATTTGACCATCATGTCGCAATCTTGCTGGAATCGGTAAAACTGTTTCGTTCCTTTTTGTCTTCAGTAGACAATTGCATTTGTGTACTCCGTGCTATTTTTCCGTGTTCTCGCTGTCTGACTACGGGGTCTGTCATAAGCCGAATTCTTACTCTCGCTGCTATCCAGGTGATCGCCACTGTCAATGCCGATGCTGTCGTCGATGGGTTGCAGATGGCACTCGTCTGTCGACAACAACGAAGACCATTGGCTAATAATCTACGAACGCGAAGAACAGGGCGTAGTAGTTGGAGCGGTACGGCATATAGCCTATAAAATTTGGCTGTAGAAAGAAGAAAATCGGGGTCAACAGCTGCAGTTGAAGCCAACGATGGCTGCTGCACGACCAGCACCAACGCCACTAATAGTACTACCACTACAGCGGTAAAAACGACAACGACGACGTCGGCATCACCAGCGAATGAGCGACGGAAACCGAAAAAACAAATTGTTGTCGAAGATTTTAGTCGACCCGCTCAAGCGGGTTAGTTCAAGCGATCCTTTGATCTTCTTCAGAGGATGACAAATACAATCATCCCCCTCATCCTCTCCCGTTCCGACCATCAGCAGACACCCTCCCCACCCCTCCTTTAGTTACTTTTACTTTTAGCGTAGTTGCATTTATACTCTTGCGGCTTATGCTCACCTTTGAACGTTAGCTGAGCCGCTAGGCGTTTCCGCGGCCGATTCCGCAACGGTTTTTTGGTTCGGCCCGTTGATTCATGCTTTCGTACGTTTCGCTGGATACTTTGGCCTGTTTGGTCTACAAAGAAATTCGTGTTTACGCGGCGCCAATGGCGTTTTCATTTACTCGGATAACGTTCCGAGGCTCTATCGATCGCTGCTGGCGCCAAATGGATTGTCAACGACGGAGACTCGGTGATGTCTGCTCAATATGCATCCGCCCAGTTGTATCTGTGCATCTTTCTCTTCATGCACCAAGCCAACGGGTGAGAAAGAACGAGAAAATGTTTTTGGCCAGGAGTTTCTGTGTCGACTTTTGTATTCGCACGCGACCGTCTTTTTGGGTGTATGTATGCGTGTGTGTATACGGAAGCGTTGTTCATGTATATGAGAAATCAAGCGAGAACAGAGTGAAAATGAACAAAAAAAATATTCGAAAAATCGCTGAAAAATGTCACCATTAACAGCATGGATATGCCGTCAATGCACGCAGCTTTCAAGTCCTTGCTCAAAACGAGGATTTCTATGATGATGGAAAAAGGGGTACTGAAAAAGAGAATAGGAAAGAATGAGAACTTGAATGGCAAAAAAGACCGCGTTGAGGAATTGCAATAGGAGAATATGTGTATAGGGAACATCACGCGGATTCATAACGTTACCAACTCAATGCATCTTATCGCGACTGAAATAACCCAGTCTACAGTAGTCGTAGTCGTACAAGTAGCAGTAGGTGTAACACCAGATTTTGGCTCGAAGGCTTACGGAAGAAATTCCCTCTTGAAGAAGGCAAAGAAGGCTCGAGATCGAGGGAATAATAGAGAAGTTGGAAAGGACAAGTTGGAACAGAGCTTGCTAGAAAGGATGACAAAGTTAGCGAGAAATCAGCCAGCGAAAAAGCAAAGGGGAATGAGGCGAACTGTTTGTTGTAGCCGTTCGTCGAATGGGTGCAGATATAAGGAAGATGCCAAGATGTTTCTTGCTCCAGAAAGTTGAGCGCGAAAAAGGGGAAAATTGCCAAGGAAAACATCTATATGTGATGCATCGCAGGCAGCGATAAACGACGGGGTAGGCAGTGACGTGAAAAGTGTTTGGACAAAACTACGCCGAGACAGGCAAACAGATTGAAAAATGTAGAATTGAAGTTCAATCAGAGCGCTGGCTTCGTTAGAGCTAAAATGCAATGAAAGATGATCATGGCCCAGCCGGCAATCGTGTCACCCCAAGTGCTGATTGGTAATGTCTGAACAACAATGGATAGCATCAGGCAATGGCAGAAGTCCATTTTCGCTGTGCACTGCGCTGAAACCGTGGTGCAGGGAGTTAAAAACGGACAAGCAGATAACTTTGGAGTGTTTTTTTTTTTCGAGATTTTTTGCATTGGTAAAATGGCAAAAGGTAATTGACACATGTACGTTGTCAAACCTGTTTTGCCTCACACTGCGTCGGGACACACTCTACAGAATGTGTAGCATCTATTGTGGTCATCCGCGACACTGACACCAATCTTATTACCTTTGCTACTTATTAAGCTACTTATTACCAGTAGCAATATATAAGTTTATATTGTAAACTTGTAACATCTAACTTTGAATGAATTCATTAAGAACCAAAGTTAGTGAATTTTACTAGTAACCTTGCTAGAGCTACGGATAGGCAGCGTTCTCCCGGCATCAAACATCTAAATCAATATGTTCGACTATAGTTGATTGAGTCCTACGTCGAATTTCGGCGTACGGTTAGGATGATAACTGGAACGAAGCGGGGATTAAAATTCCGATTTTACAAAATCGTCCAACTAAAAAAGAATCAGCATCAGGGGCCGCTTGGTGTTGTTTCTTTTCGACTGCTTAGCCGGTCGGTAAATTGCCGCATTGTTTGCTGGCCTCTTTGTTATTAAATTCACGGAGTGTTCCGACGTTTCATGCTTGAATTTACTACCAAGACAATGGCAGAGTGTTACAATTATCAGGGCAGCAACTTTATCACATATGTATCTGCTGAAATCACATTATCGCAACTAGCTTTCAGAATGCATTTTGTTAAAGACTACTACAGGCGTATCAAAGGCACACATGAGGCCAGCCCCGTATGAAAGCCCAAATAGAAAACTAGCAGAAATCATCGTCATCAGGCCTAAGCCTGCGGCCCGCTGATGCGAAAGCATTGGAGAACTACGAGTGCGTCAGGGCGGTTTTCGATTCACGAAAATGCCAGCGACCGACTTCGCCGATATTATATATAAACATATATCTCCAATTTCCTCGCCTTGATGTTCTGTCTGAACGGGAAAACTCGGCTATGCTTGAGGCGGGCGAAACCAGGAGAAAATCGCACCGCCGATTGAGGTAGTCAAGTGAATCCGTTTATGCTTCAATCCACACCGGTGACGACGACGTGCTCACCAAAGTAGGCCTCCTTGGCTTGTGTCGCATCGCTATTGGAATTTGGAAAACAAAAAAAAAATTACCTGAAGGTGAACGAGAACATGACCGAAAATTGTGCTGATTGTAATAATGATGTGACGGCTCGCTTATTGTTGAGTAACAGCTGCAGAAAGACAAAGTACCGCTTTATTTACGCATCTTCAGGAAGAAATGTCTACAACGAATAGCAAAAAAAGGGAGCGGAAAGGATTAGAAAATTTATATGTATATATGCATATTTATGTGGCCCGATTAAATAATTTAGTTTTTTTTGTTTCCTCATGCTGTCTAACTTCTTGTAACTGGGTTTTTGTTCAATACCTAGCATAGGAGCTACAACGAGGTAGGGTCCATCCCTTGGAAGCAGTAAAAGGGAAATGAAGCTACTACGCATGTGGACCGCCAATGCGCCAAATGTGAGCCCTAAACTCCTGCAGACATCTTATAATGTTCGTTATGCTTTTAAATTGTTTTCATAAACAAAAATATTGTTGCATACTCCTCGTTGACGCTATCGGATATTGGACGGTTGAGGAATTAAGTTGAGGCTTGTAGCGGTTGGATACGGAAGATGGTTCCCGCCTGAATCCGTCGCACTTCTAGAATGATTATATATATATATATAGATATGAGCAGTTGCCTTCAGTCTCGACTACGTAAGTATAAGACCCGTGTTGGGGTTGAGGCTTATAAATCGATACGACTCTGGGCCGATCGTATACACAGGAAAAATGTAAATCGAACTTTGTTACTGGCATCTAAATAGTCGGTTGATTTTGACGAACAGAATAGGAGTAAAATAAAGAATGAAACAAAGCGGTAAATTTCTTTTTGTCTGATTTCGGTAGATCTAAGTGACGGTACACAGGACCAACGGTGATCGGTATAATAACATTCTATATATCAAACGTGTACACACAGCAAATAGATGGACTTTACTGCTTTAAGCTATCCCCAAAAGATTTTCGTTTGCTTCAAGCAAGTTTGTCCTAGCTTGCGTATGCAATATACTGAAACACAAAGCGACCATGTGTGACACACGTTCTGAAGGGAACCGCAATCGCTACCACAAACATTGCCGATCGCTTGACCGTCGTACACTGAAGTACAAGGTACAATTATGAATCAAATAAATAACAATGTGAATATAAGACTACAAAACGTTTCTATCTGCGGTAATGTAACTAAATTCAAACACCTAAACATGTGACAGGGTTAGATGCACATGTTTTCGCTTGCCATGTGCTTGGTCAGCAAACATCAATACACTTTATCCAGTTTCAGCATTTTCTGCTTCTAAATAGACATTCTATTTGGTCCCCAATGCCAGTCGGCCCAGAACGTTGCCCTATCAGTGCTACTACCTTTGAGATTCTCCACTTATTACTCGAATAGTTCATACTGCAATAGTTTTTCGAACATAGCTCGTTTCGGTATCGCCCGATTCCGCCATTGCGGATATATTGATATCGGAGCATCATCGTTTAGCTGTTTCTTGTCTAAATACAAACATTTCTATTCATTAGTTAACAAACACAGCTGTTTGACTCAGATTGATTAGCTAACATACGATTTTCTCATGAGAGCTTAGCGTATTTATTTGATCTTTTCCAAAGACGCTGTCGGTGGAAATGGTGGGCTGCTTCGAGCAGACCATTAGCATATACACAATAACATTTTACTTCAATTGAAGTTCGGATTTATAATATATAGCTAATTGTCGAAGTCTAACTGGCGCAAACCCTCAACGAAAGTTGTTGTTAGCTCGTTATTTGGCCGGTATCGGACGCGCTAATCATGAAGGATCACAGCGAAGCACAGAAGCCATCTTTATTTATAATGTTGCTGAGATGCAGGCTGAAGGCGGTTTTTGCTTGCAAAAACAATAGACGAAACAGGCCAGACGTTAATATTTATTTTATTACGATTACGTTTTATAATCATTAAAGGCATGTAAATCCGGCCATGACCGGCCTAGAGCAGCCTACGATTGCTGTCAAAATGTAATTTATAGCAGAGTATATGTAGGAAAATTTGTGGCTATTTAATATCGCTTATCGGTTATGACCCTTAATAGCTAACTAGTTTTAGTTGATGGTCTATCAGATAATATTGAGATAGACAGATTTTTCGGAGCTACGGTGATTTGCAAAATTTTATTTTTACAAAACTGGTCCTCAGGCAAACAGGCCGTTAAGCATGTCCACGTTGATGAGCGCAAAAGTATATGATTGAATAACAAAGTATTTAATCGATACGAAGTTCTAGTAGTAATAATGTACCGATAGCAACTCTCTATTATTGGCCTACGAACTGGTCGTCTCCTTAACTTGTACAGAAATAACCAAAAAGCTTGGCAGAAAAACAGAGAATTGTTTGGTACGGAGATGGTTGAACAAAGTACTTCTCTGTTATTGATAAGTAAGGCAGCAGGCCCTCATAGGCTAACTGCAATATGAAGTATTGCTCATTTACATTTTTGTATAAGCTGGTTATGAAATTATACACATGTGCATAGTTTGATATTCAACACAATGTTGAAATGATGCGCCATATTATTTCAACGCCTCTTCACTACCTGACGTTCATTTCGTCTAAATCATTAATAGCTTCTTTGTTGACTGTATTCATGTTTTTACCGTTCAGACCAAGTTTTAAAAATATGTATTTTATATAATTTTTTTTTCTTTGTTGGGCCATCCAACAGATCCGCTATCCGTCTTAAACATGCTTTCATCCCAACGGTGTCACTAGGGGACTATGGCCACCATCGACGTCGAATGACACTAATGTGGTCTAAAACCTGTTTATCTGTACCTGTATGTCCTGATAGCTCGCTGTTGTTGGTGATGATGAAGGATCGAGTCTCACCGAAAACTCGTTTTCTTAGCGGACCCACACTTTCTAGATTCTGTTGCGGTGGCAGTCGTGGACCGCGGAACGCCACGGTCTGACACGCAGGCTCGTTGCGTCTGACCGTAAGCGAATGAGTTCGGACGTAGATTGTACACATAAACAGACACACAAAAAATAGCGCTACAACAAAAATTAATAGTAGTACTGTTGCAGAGTGCACAATCAATCAGCTGGAGCTTCCGATCCATAGCACCCACTGAACTATCGCGAAATTATAGCGATACTGCTACGGCCATGTCTCTCTCGGAGGTATTTGAGCGAAACTAGCTCATATTCAATTTGATTCCAGTTAGCGGACGTAGTCTATATACTGAGTTTTATGACAATCACGCTGATGGTAGCTGATCCATTGGCTTGAGGTTACCAGTATGTACTTGAAGCTCTAGTCGTTACTTCGATTCGAGGTGTGGGAGATGGTAATCGCGTTTCGTAGTGTTGTTATTTGAAAATTCCCTGTCTCAGATATACAATGTAACGACGGAGGACCATAGTTATAACTAAAACGTTATCCTCGTCGCTAAATAGAAATAACATACAACATTGTACGTCTTCAACACTTTGGGCAGAGTTACAGGCTATATTGTAGGCGTGTCCTCTGTGTTTGAATTGGTCCTATATATTAATTGTACCCACCAAATACAGAAAATCAGGCAAACGATAGCGTCGTTTGCCTGCTTTCACATACTGTTCTTACTCTGGCACACTAATGTGACAACAGGCAAAATGTCTACTTTACCGAACAGAAGAGGTCTGTTTTAAATGATTTACACTTTCCAAATGAAATCTACCTCGACCTAATCGAATGTTAGCGACATAGTTGTCCGCTTACAACGTGTCGTTGGCCTGAGTCATACAGGACCCCCCTCTTGGCGTTCGATGGAACATATTGATAACACGTATAAAGGACGCATAGGCCAAGGTAGGAAACAGTAGCGGAGTCTTATCTTGAATATAGGTCAAACATGCCCCGTCATATGTGCACATCGGGGCGGTCAGTGATATGTTACTGGCTGAGCTGGGCAGCGTCATTTCCGAACAGAGACGGTGCTTATGGAATGTTTGAAGATTTATTTTCTTCTAAAAAAAAAGCCGCCTAAATGGGCAACTAGCGCTGTCGATGAGTCAACGTTGAGCACGTAAAATAGTTTTAGCTCGCATTTAACGTTGGGTCGCTATATAAGTTTTGCTTTTCAGCGCCCTACAAGAGTGTCGCTATGTCAGTCTCGTGTTTGTGGGTCGCACGTTTCAAGAGGAAACGATGAGCTTCCTTTGAACCGAGACCTATAGAGAAGCTGCAGTAGTATCAATGGGTGCATTAGTATAATTCGAACATCGATTGTGAAATTTAGTAATATAAAATGGTTACGACTAACGGAAAAAAAGCGAAATTATTTATAATGAAACTGAAACACATGTTTCGAAAGAGTGGCCGGTCAGTCTTACAGCATTTAGACATCAGACGCCCTTCTCCTGCTTCATCGTTCAGATAATTCGTGAGTTACAAACCGTCCGACCACCTTTCCTCCACGTAGTCTTTTCTCGGTCTCAAAAGATCGGTTGCGGATATCGAAAGAATGAATCAATGGAGTGGACGCCAGTTTATGTTTCCTACTACTGCAGTAGAAGCGAATCACGTCGTCAATTTTTTGACAGACGCACGAAAGATTCTGTTGTGTTTCTGCATCGTCCCGAATTTAGGGTGGCTGCTGCTCCCGCAGCAATATCAGCGATCTCAACCGGTCAACGCAGATCCCCGTAGGCGAGACAATCTTCTCAGTAGAGATACAATTACTCTCACTAACTGTGTTCGCACTGTAGCGCCACTGTAGCCCTCTATGGTACTGGTGGACAAACGTCCACAGTCCTCACGGATAGCCATGGGTTTTTCCCTCTTGAGTTTGCGTTTTCTTCAAATCCGTTTCGTGCACGTCCGCCATAGCAGAAGCAGCCTGCTCGCAACTGCCTCTATCTTTTATCCATCTCATGCGACTTGATGCGTTTTTAAGTCACTTGCTCCATACTACCCCCCCCCCCCCTCCACCCCTGTTGTTGCTCCACTGCTCTTATTTGGCTCCGTCGGAAAACTGCCTTTGTGCTCGCTACTAGCCCACCATGATGTAGATCGTAGAGGCCTCGCATCGTGACGACCTCTTCCAACCAGCCAGGAAGCCTCGCTTCCTTTACCTATTTAAGCATCGAGAGTAGGCGGCTCAAATAGCAGACGAGGCGCTGTTGTCCTAAACGATGCGTACACGCGGTTTATGCTATCCATGGATCCATGGGCTCACGAAGGCCTTCTTCCTGTGGGAACCCCTGTCGCTCTCTGAAGGAGTTGCAAAGTATGACTCATTGCTCGCCTTCCAGAGGAGCCACTTCAAGATGCTGGACGCTTTTGCTGTTCCCCTGAAACCCATCATTCCTTACAAAGTTTCTCGTTAGAGCTGCTTCTTCCCATTCTTGGGCACTTCGTGGAGTCCTAACAGACCCTGCTGTCTGCCTGCTGCCACTTCTTTCTGTGCCGCGCACACCTCACTGACATACTAATCGGAAGATATAACAGAGGCGCGGGGGTGGGGTGGCTAGACTTCCTAAATTTATCGCCCTCTCACCCCATTTTTCCTGCCTATTTAAGTTCATTATTCCAACCATCCTTTCCCCTATTAGTTACTCATCATCGTGCTATTTTTCCTAACGAGGATGTCTGTCGAGTTAGTGAAGAACGTTACCGAGTTACGGAAACGTCAGAGGCTCTCCAGCTAAAGAAACCAGATGCGTGTGCTGTTAGAAAGCCTATAAAGTTACCGTTGGGAACTCGTCTGCAAGGGCTCAAGTGGACTAATATCTGGTCACATCAGACTTTGTATACACTAGCAACTAAAGATATGGGGCTCGGTTTGGCTAAAGAGCGCTACATCATTGCTTTCCATATTTTAATATAATATATACTGATAGAACTCACTAAGGAACTTAGGATAAACGTAGGGTGAACGGTTTCAAAAGTTTTCGTACCCTTCGGGCTCTCGGAAATGCACCAGTCGCTTGTGAATCTGGAGATATGTTTTATGAGACTATACACAAGCGGGGAAAAGTTAATTTGCTGGTTCACAAGAATGGGGTTAGTGCAACAGGAGCCAACACAATGCTGCCCCTAGGCTAGTATTCGTCTCCCGAATGGACTGCGAGAAGAGCCGGGCTATTTGGAATGACCCTGTATAACTAACTCTACATATATGCGTCGAAGTTATTTTCGATCCACGCACTACAAGCCCAGATCGTAAGTAGCTCTCAAAGTCTTTTGGTTCTTTAGCTTTAAAAAGTTGCGGGTTAGCTGTTTTTCTGATCCCTAGACAATTTGCTAATTAGAAGAGATTTGTGCTTTGGAAGTTGTGTAGTAATGCTTACACTTTTAAATATTTAAAACTTAACGTCTCAATCTATCTAAATTTAAAAGCAGTCCAACAAAATCGAAATCGGTTAGTTCGTCTCTTTTTATTGGCAGGACAAGTAATTGCTCGCTGACTTCTTTAACGCATTTGCGCTGTTATCTATGCGTTTTCAATCCTCCTCGACTACGGCAACGACGAGAGGAGCACGATGATTACCCGCTAAGGATCGAACATGCTTAGCAATCGTCAATTTAATAAACTAGCCTCAAACAAACGCAAGGTATCGCCTCTATCTAGCCCTGCTAGTGGAAGAGCATATACATATGCCTACCCCTGCCGCTTTTCTCAGATGCTTACTATCTATAAAATATTATATATGTTTCAGCGTTTCGGCCGGCAGCTCGGCTTACCTCTTTCTAAATCTCCCGCCGTCGTCAATTGTCGACGACGGTCGTTGGCTTTGTTAGTACGTCGGTCAATCTAAGATGGGCGTTATTTTTCGGCTGCATTTCAGCTTTCTCACGACCGTATCCGTCAGTTAGTCAACTGGCGCCAAGAAACGATTTGAAATGAACCAGTCCAGCGCCCTAACGGTCCGGGAGCGACATTGCTGCCACCTGCACGTAAACGCTGATACTTATGTACACGTTCACGCGCGGCTTTTAGATAGTCTGGTTGAGACGTAACAGCCCCAAGTTTCAAAGGCGAGGCAGGCTCTAGCTGGGATGAAAGCGAGGCTGTGATCATTGCTGAGTCTTGTTAGCTACCGTACACGAACAAACTGCTGGGGCGTTAGATAATAACTAAATCTATAAAATACATTGTCTCAGGCCTAAAAGGTATTGTATTCAGTTTCTCTTGTACTAGTTTGCAATTCACGAAGTAATTCCTTCGTTGTATTAGCCCTTCTCACTCTTAAAAATTCTCTCTTCAGTTGAGCCTGAGACGTAAGACACATCCTGAGGTTTTATGTATTTAACAAGGGAAAATACTGAATAGTCCTAATCTGCTGAGTTTAGCTTTTATAATTATTCCTTAAAAAATAATTCATAGGATTTCATAGGATCATAGGAGGAAACAAAAATTATTTTGCTGCAATACCGTCAGACAGAACGACAACGAAATGTTCATTATTAGAACTAAAAAGCTCACGGCCCAAGTCCCTTTTCCATAAGCCTGCCAGCGGTCTCATCAGCTGCTAGCGATGCCTGTTTGTACTGCAGTCTTAGCAATGTTTTCTGGACAAAAACAATACTTACTATGCATGTTTTTTTTTTGGTGCGTATTGTATTTGTAGGCACTTTTGTTCACGTGCAGTATGTAAGTTAGCTCGACATTCACCACCCATCCTGATTGATCCATTTCAAATGTGGAACGGTTGCCCTGTAAACACCGGATTAGGCTCACTGTTATTCACGACCGTGTTAAACTTTGTCTCGCTGTTTAGCTACAAATAATAACATATTTACGAATTCGGACCTAGCAGGGCTGGTGTATTGTAGTCGGACAACTCGTCCCGTTTTCGTGACAATCATCAAAGGGAACTTTCCATGCTTCTATACTGTACTCGATCTTACGAAGCCACGAGTATACCAAGCTAAAGATTCGGGGATATATACGACAAGCGTACAAACGGAAGTTAACAGCCTGCATCACCTCACATCCCAGCTTTGAACTATAAATTAAATATTCGGTAAAGAATCATATCTGTGATAGTTAGACATAGCCAAAAAAATTGCCACATACATCCAAAAGGAGAACGAAAAAGGATTTAGTGCATTACAGAATACAAGCCCGGCCACAACATTATTACGCTCTATTCCATCGCCGGTTATCGCTGACATTCACCGCACAGCAACAAGGATAGCAGTAGCTTAAGGCGAAGGCAGAGCATGCGTTGTCTGCGTGTCTAGATTGTGT
>NW_019215216.1:0-21028 GCF_002532875.2 Varroa jacobsoni | reverse complement strand
TCGTCGTCGTCGTCGTCGTCGCCGCCGCCGATATCCTCCGCTTCAAAATCTTTTTCCTCGATTTATTCTTTTTCTCAGATCTTGTCTTCTTACTCGATCTACTATTCTAGCCCCCTCTTCTGTTATCCTTCATATACTGGCCACCCAGTGGTAGTTCATTACAACGTTGTTGGCATGTCTACGCCGCTGTTACGTGTAAAACGATGGGTTGGCCAGCTTGCTCCGTGCTGCTGCTGCTGCCGCCGTCGCCGCCGCAGCGGCTGGACCCGGCAGTGGTAACAAACTCTCCATGTTATGACCATGGTCTGGTCTCGTTTTTTACAAACGCTAATAGTTGACTGCTGTCCTTGAAGTGGTTTGTTTCTCGTCGGCCCGCTAACTGCGCTTGCTGCCGGGCAACGGCGAGGGCCGTCAAAGCAAGGCAACCGCCTGCGACCAACCTCTCAGTAGTTGCCCCTATCTCTGCTGCCTACTGCCATTGGCGGATCGCGGAGGAATAATACTAAAGAGGTAAGATGGTGGAACTGCTTTTTTTCGCCTTTCAGTATCTAACCTTCGTATAGACTAAGTTGCTCTCTGAGTGTGTATGTGTGTGTGTGTGTGTGTATGTTTATGCGTGTGTCTTTGCGTTGGACTAGTAACAAATGTAGTCAGAGTCGTTATCAGGGGAGGGGAGAGGTCGTCTGCCAAGATAGGGCGACTACGAGATGAACGCAAAAGGACGAATCTAACTTCGCTTAGTTCTTTGTCCTTGTTCAGATATACCGAGCCGTACTAACTACAGCAAACTATGGTATATCATGATGATTCCACTACCGATACCTGACCGATGCCACTGAACCAAGAAGATTCTATTCGACTCAAGTAGCAACAGGCATTTTGGCCGTGGCCGAAACAAACGGCCACCAGGAACGACCACTAGCACGAATTATCCAATCGTTGTTGGTGCCAATTTGTAGCCGTCGCAACGTACAACAAAGTCCGACGAAATCGGCCACCGTCCATGAACAACCGACCAAGCAAAAGTAAATTATCGAGTCAAAGTAGACTTGAAGAAAATTCGAGGTGCAGCAGAGCTTCCAGATGAAACCGAACGCGCGAACCCGAAAGAATGCGGGAACAAATCACAATATCGAAAATGTTTGAAATTTCTAGCAACACTTTCATTCTGTCGT
Organism: Varroa jacobsoni; assembly: GCF_002532875.2. Classification (NCBI taxonomy): domain Eukaryota; kingdom Metazoa; phylum Arthropoda; class Arachnida; order Mesostigmata; family Varroidae; genus Varroa; species Varroa jacobsoni. The sequence goes on along the minus strand of NW_019215216.1, from coordinate 19,853 downwards.
CGGCCGACGGATAATAGCGCTCCATGCAGCCATGTCGGACGAACAGAACGAAAACGTGCTATTGTATCAGTTAGTCGTACCTATAGACACAGATACGGTGCAGCCTTATTATTTTGCTCTACAGCCAATTACCTCTATCTTACCGACAGCGTAAACACTTAACTATCTATTAATATATATATATATATATATAGTAATTAACTATTTCACTTTTGCTGATATATATGAATCACATTGGTTAGACTGCAACTATTCGTTGGTGGGGCACCTTGTGCATTTTGGATGGACGCCTAGATGCGATTTGTCGCACCAATCTTCGATGATATGATCTCTTTGAAATGTGCATCTTGCCATATCAGAGATGGTTTCTATTCGAGAAAGTTCTACGACGACTTGCGTTTAAATCGCTATCGTGGTTAGACTTTGTTTACGGAAACAGACGGCCCCAGTGTGAGCCACGGCGCTCAGATGTCGGCACTATAGAAAGGAGATTAAAATCGGCTGAAACAGTCCTATCCGCATCAATTGTATAGATAGATAATGGGAACTAGGTTAAACTAAAAACTAGCGTACTAGTTCTTGTATTCGTAAGTTTGCAGTTTTAGAACTAACCAATATACGGATGTGCACCTTCTAACCAAACGCGAAGTTAAAGTTCTGATCATCGTCAGCCTGGTCATTACGAAACTTAATTCGATTCGTTGAAGCCGAACACTGTCAGTGTTTTCTTACGCAGCAAACGATGATTGCTGAGCCAAACAATGGCCTCCTCTAGGATTTCCGCTTCTGCACGATACGCCTTGAGTACTAGTCAAAAAAGCCGGTCTATTCGATACCAGTATACGATACCAATCCATCCAGTAGGTTTAAAAGAAAATGCTCAATGAGCGTCGTAATTCCGTCGTCTATTTTTCCTTGCGAAGGCGACTGGATGGCCGTCTGAAATCAGGCGTTTACCTCCATTGTAGGGCATTAACGACAGTACGATGGCAATCACCTCGCTGACGAAGCTGATCATGTCAAGTAGCTCACAAATTAGTAAGCGGAATACGAAAAAAGAGACGCACATTTGCTAGCACTGTCTGCGAATTAGGTGTACGTTACATGCAATGAATAAACAGGTATATAAAAAGATGCTTAAAAGCACCTAAATGACATAATATCTGAATCGTATTCGGCTTCTAAATTCGCCAAAGCTCAAGAACGCACTCAAAAAGTCACTGGCCGGCATCGCCTTTTCCGGCCGTTATCTTCTCTGAGCATGATCGGCAACTTTTCGATCATCCTGTATCTTCTTCGTTCGGTTGCACGGAGGCAGAGGAGAGTCGCCAAAAATCTCCTGTGGCTATCGGGGATCAGCCGGCAGTCATCTCACTGGCCTTTCACGGTAGTTGGGTGTGAGCCAGAAACGGTACAGATACAAATTTAACCCTGTCCTATTTGATCATTAGCCGTAGTTAGCCCGCAGCGTGTTGAAAGGAGTGGCATTCGAAAATCAACAATCGTTCTTCATAGGCACCAACAGCTACCAATGGCAACGTCATTATAGCCACAAATGCCGGCCGGCATCGAATATTTGTCGTTAAATCGTGTTGCGCGGATAGCAGTAGAAATTCTGGCTGTAACGGATACGTCGATGTCTATGTCTATAAAGGTGGTCATAGGAGGAGAGAGACTTAAACTCCTATTTAGTAATTATCCAAGTCGTGTATCGACAGTATCCGCTAGTCTGGATGGAGAAGGCTTTCGACTGCGAAGATTATTGATTTAACCGAAACCATCATTTTAAGCGGTCGACGAGCTTGGATAAAAAAAAAAGATGCCAACAGAAAATCTAAACGTGCCCAATATACGCGCCGTAAATATTCATGAATAAATCATCATTTCTAGCTCGCATGATACGTAAGGTCTTATTTACGTGATCTCGGCTTTTCCTTCCTCGGAGACTCTGCTAAGATCAGCGATAAGATTAGGAGGGAAATTACATTAACGATACTGAGTTCAAACAACAATTCTCATTTGTTATGATCATTGCTAAAAATGAAGAAGACACAGACAAGGGCCACACCTTAGGAACAACGAATTATATATGTCCAAAGGATATTGCTCTTAATTTATTTAACGCCCATTTATTTGGTGTATATGCGGTATGTGTGATCATTGTACGTTCACCATGGCAAGTTATACTACAGAATAGATAAACTGAGCCAGCCCTACTTCAGCAGGACCTCTACAGTTACTTTACCCCTTTTATTGCATACCCTAATGGATTTATTAAGCACAAATAATAGTTTTTTTCGGTATATAGTCATAATGGAGTCGTATTTCATTTTTCGTAAACCTAAATTCTGTTGGTCTACATCGTCTTTGTCTAGCGTTATAATCGACTTACCGTGCCTGGGAAATCGTTACGGTTTATTGCATACGGAATCAGATACGTGAGAGGGTATCCCCGTTCGCGACTTAACGCTACCGATGGTTAGACGCCATCAGCCTGAAGGGGTAAGGTAGGCGAATCAGACAACTAGAGTCCCACCCATTCTAGTCGTGATAGGGGCGGCCCGCACATCGGAAACCTGTTTCCAGGGTGGAGAATAAAGCAGCGGGTAACGCTGAAGCCAACACCATTAAGAATCACTTCAGATTTTTTATGTAACTAACCAAAAATTCGGATGAGAACGCGCATTGCGTCAGAGACAACACCGTTTCGTTAGCTGCTTCACCTAATTGTCAATGATTTGAGGATATACGCTCTTTGTTGAAGCTGTCGGTCGCTTTTTTATTTTACAAAGACTCGACGAAAGACGGATAATCGCCAATAGTTGATTGTACAGGCCGCTCAGAATACTGGAAATCGTGCTTGGAATAACTAAGCGAATGAACGAGTTCTAGGGCCAGAAACCTCGCGACATTTTTCACACAAGTTAAGCGGCAAGTGAAATTGTTAACGTCAACTTTTTTTATACTTAAATTGTTTTGTATAGGATACTTCATATATAGTTACATGGGATACAGCTTCATAACGGGTGTGAAATCAGCTCTTGAGATAAAAATCGTGACTACATAAAACTATATTATATGATATGTGTGTCCCAAGTTACTAGTTACAAAATTTTACTTTTAACACAGTAAACAATTCGAATAAATCTTGACAAATATCGTATCGTAACATTAAGTAATTTAATTCGACATCTTAAAATGTCCTGTTTTGCCTTGAAATGAGCCATCTCCGTGCTCGCCTGATAGGCAGTTTCTGCCGCGTGCTTTTTGCTCTGTGACGTGCGCGTCAGCCCTTAAATAGTTATTCTACGTTGCATAACCTGTGTAAAGCGCTATAAGAGAACCTTCCGCAACATTTTCTGTTCGATAAATAGAAAAGAGCGGCGAAAATTAGCGGATGAAAGAAGACGAGCGAGGGTCCATATTTTATCCACTCCGAGTAAATGTAGACCGAATAATTCATAGTTTATTAAAAGTAGATGTTTACAGTCAGATGGCACTTGTTATTATTATTACAACTGCTAGTTCCAGTAGCTTTGCGTAACCACTAGGGGCAGGGAGAGGCGTTTTTTTTAAATGAAATAATGAAACATTGTGTACTGCTAAGATTGTTTCTGCTGTACAGGGGGTTCGATGATGGCGACAACAATGTGATCTCTATGGCAGGAGATAAGCATTTCTACAAATCCGTATCCTCCTATCAATATCAACTCATGATTGTAATTTCGAAGAATTTGAAATTCAAACGGTTCTGATCGGTGGCTATTTGATCGGCACCCTAGCGGATGAACAGCGTATTCAACGCTTGACCGCCTTTTTTTTCGTTAAAAAAAAAGACGTAATAAATATTTTCTGATTTTAAGCTCCGTCGATTGAACGTAGTTTTTCTACATCTGCGATTCATACGAATGGCGTGTCTAAACTAGCCTTGCGCCATACGCCGTCATTGTGCCAACTTTACTCTAGCATTCGCCAACTTTTTATTGAGCGGGCCATAACGAGTTATTTTATCTGGGGCGGGACGCCGTTATATGTACAATAGTCGCAACGATGACCGTCTCTAGTCAAAGAAGAAACGTCGCTGGGATGGGCGTGACGGGGTATCGATTTCTCGTCCTTTATAATAATATTTTGGATAGCTTTCTGAAAATTCGGAAAAACTGAATCGGCAATTAAAGCAATCAACATACAACATGAATTGTACAAGGATTCGTCTGTGGCCTGCACAGTATCATCAGGATCTGCCGCCACGTAATATTCTCGAAAATTTCCTTCCGCTGCCTGGAATCAACATGGCAGTCTTGTCTTTTCCCGTTTAGCGTTTCTAACAGCATTCGATGTATCGGCAACAGCACTAATTGATGTTACGCAACTTCATACAACAGGGTTGACACTAAGAAGATCGACTGGTTAGTTTTCTCTTTCCCGTTGTGGGGCCATTGAATCGGTACGAAGATGCCCCCGTGCGAGCATTCAGAAGCCTCTGCAATGTACGATTCCTATAATAGACATAGCCATCATCACGATCACAGTCATCAGCATCAGCTGTTGCAACAACCAAAGTCTACTTGCATGTGTCTGTCTGTTCGTAAGGCTTTGTGTATGGCATTGTCGCTATTTCAACTGCGGTATTCATCTCTTCCCTCGATCCATTAAACCCGTTCTTCGTCTCTGTGTAAAGAAGCTGTTTGTTTTCTTCTTTATTTATATTTTTCGCAACTGTTGCCGCGGTTAGCAAGTCTTACGGAAAGCCCGGCAAGACTTATCTTACCACTTACCAGACATGCACACTCACAGAACCCACTCACCAATACATTTTTCTGGGGATCTCCAGTTTCCACACAGATTTTTTTCTATAGTATTCCATTGAGCTCATTTTGCCCCTATCCTTCGTGTTAGTGCACGAGGGATGACGGAAGTGTCCTCGTCTGCAGGGGGCCTTTGCACACGCTTTTGTCAACGTCGGTGAAGCAAACACGAAGTCGGTGATGTTTATTTAGGACACACACACACACATACAGAATCCAACGTTTCGAAGCTGGCGTTGCGAAGATATAGGGCAAGAGCATAAGTTGCGAATTATAAATAACATGACCATTGTGACAACAGCTTGTACCAGTATCAATTGCGGATGTCATAGTAATATTTCCTACTGCTGGTGCTGCTGCTCCTCTGATCCCAACAGTGACAAGAACGAGAGGAAGAGGGCGAAGCGAGACGGAAGGAAAAACAGAAAAAGACTTCAGTAAGTAAATATGGCGCTACACATAATACCAGCGCGCGCCATCTGACATCTTGTCGTTACCCAAAATCTCCACACACGAGCATCTACAGGCACACATCGAACGTTATGTCCTACTTTCTTGTTTTGCTCATAATCGGATATTCTATAATACTGCAGCCGGCGGTGGCGACGACAACGAAAATCAATGATCATAAGGGGAAGAGACGTACATACACCTAACTAAAGTGCTTTGTTCTATGATCGTTGCGGCGTGCAATTATGTCCCGTTGCTGTTATCTAGCGTTCTTGTTGTTGCGATCGTAACTGTCGGCGTCGTAATTATTGCCATGTTGTTGTTGTTACTATTATTATTCTGCAGCAATAGCGACATAATGGCCTAACACAGTGGCCTCAGGTAGGCTGAGCGCACGGAAGCAAGGACAGACAAACGACCGCATATTTCAACTGAGATGTCAAACGGATTCACTCACAACGGGCATAGATTCAACGGCAGTATTCGAAGCAGTCAAGGTGATTAAATTTTGAAAAGAATATCTCGCAACAAATATGTAACATTCTGATACATTATATTCCGGCAAGCTGTATTCTGTATCAAGACGGGTCCCGAAAGAATAGCGGCAAACAGCGAACAAAAGACAGAAAGTGATTTCTCTGCAGGCTGATACGTAAATGGAAAATTCAATAAGTACACGGATATGAGTAAGCGTGCCAATTCTGTAAATATTCTGATACCTCACAGACGAACAAACAATTATCAGAAATAATCAATACGTTCGATAGTGATGAAGAGCGAAAGCAAAAACGAGCTCCATCTTTTGTTTCTTGAAAGTAATCGTAGTAGTTTTTATTATCGACGAACGAGAACGGCAACACCTAGGAATATAATAGTTTTTTAAGTTTTAGCGTTTCATGGTCAAGGAGATGTGGCGTTCAGTAGGTAGGCGTTACGTGTTTATCTAAGAAAATCATACAGCGTCAATATGTGTTATGTTAAACAATGAGCACATTTCCAGCTAAGCGCCAATTTGACTTTTCGTTCACTTGTTTACCTCGATCAATTGTGAAAATGTTCTGATAAAGCTACGTACTTCTACCGTTCGACAGCCCCGCGTAATTCCCACTCGTCTTCGGCAATGAAGTGTTGCTATTAGCTATCATGTCACGCTATCGCATATTTATAATGGAATATTTGACTGTAGTATTCAGTGGTCATTGAGCCCTTAATGGGCCACTGAGTGTTCAACCCTAAACTTCTGGCCCCGTCTTCTGTTCTTCGTTTCCGCTACTTCGTTCACTATCGTTCGTGCCGCCGATCCACATCGACTCTTACGGTCAATGTCAAGGCTGCCGGCAGTATCGGCGTCGCCGTAATGGCTGCCACTTTTAGCACTCGGCTCCCAGCAGCAGCAGCAGCGTCCCCCTGCCACAAAGTTGCTAAACGCGGCGTATTAGCGGTGCTGTTATGTAATACAACAACACACGCTGTTGTTGTTGACGTTTCTGCACCGCGAAGAAAAACCCTCTCTGCGGATCTGACGTCGCTGACGCTGTCTGAGTGACAAGCGTCGCCGGCTATGTGGCTATGGCGTTGTTTTTGTGCGCCACGCATTAGTCCGCGCAGATCAGCCCGGAGCGATAAGGCAATCGAGGCAGTTCAGCGACTTCTGCTGCCGAAAGAACTACGCAAAAATCTGTTTGTCGGCTGTGATTGCAGGCGCACACAGAAGCGACCCGTATTAATCGTCTTTGTCTTACGTTAGACTTGTAGGGAGCTAATGGGGTTCAACATGTGCATTGATGCACGGGGACAGGAGTACGTCTACACATGTTGCCCAGTTCGATTTGGGGCTCTGCCCTGATTTCATTTAGCCCATGATTTATCGGTGGCTGCTAGCTTAGGCTTAGCGAATGACATAATTCGTAATAGAAGCAATATTTTGGCGTTAGCAGATATGAATAGATAAATTGACCCATCTATCGGCCAACTCGAAATAACAACTATTTCTAAGCAACAAACTCGAGGACCTTGGTTGACAACGAGCAAAATCTAAAGGTGTTTGCTAAATCAACTATGGATTATGTATATAACTATTCTTGCAAGGTTCTACGGCTTTCTTTTTCGAATGGAACAGGATCCGAATAGCAAGACAGACATATTTGTTATAAACAATACCTTTTTGCTCACGTTCGATTTGGCAATCGCTCTCATGGTGCAGCGTCAAAGCAAAATTCCAGTCAGCGATAGGCTGACGACGGTTGGCTTGTTCCGAGTTAAGCAAAAATAGCGATTTCTTGTTTCCATATATTACATTATATCATCTAAGATACGGGCGAGGGGGTGTTATTGCCATTATACACAAACACGCGTTGTTATTTCACAGGAGTGAGGCAAGAGTTAGGATAGCAACGACCTTGAAGCTCGCATACACCGTGTAACTGCCGTCTGTACCCCTATTACATAACCATATGATTACTAATGCGCGTGCGAACATCAATTTATAAAGCATAGTTCAACAAAGTGATGGATTCGGTACTAGCAAGGAGTTGACTACAAAACAGCGTAAGCCATCGGCCCTATATATGCATAGAACAGAAGACAGACTCTGGATTTGTCAAAGTAATAAACTACGACCAGGCGCGTAAACATTTCGTAGTTTCCTACATATTATGTACGTATACGTGCGGTAAGCTAGTACGGACTGCGGCCGTCCTAATGAGCAGCGTCTCACTGGGAGGAATGTTCTTCGTTGCGACCTCTTCTATCATACTTTTTTCTTTCGGATTTTCTCTCATCATCGTTCGACTTGAATAGGTTATTCTCACAAGGCAAATTGTCTTGATTGATGGCTTGTTTGTTTCCATCAATAATCGTATCCTGATTATCCAATCAATATCGAACGAATCTAGGGAAAAAGGGAAGACCGAACTCATCATTTCCGAACGGTTCATGCGTTGTATCAAACAGGTACATAGCTAATTGTATGTCTTGAACTATGCGCGATTTGGCGAATACCCAGGTTCTTTGGTCCGAAGTCATCTTCTTTGGTAAAAACCGGTAGAACGTAAACGACGGATACGCGAAGAGTTGTCAGACAAAGCTGACGATAGGGTGCGTGTCTTCTTCATTTGAAGCTTCGACTGCAGGTGCGAAATGCGTGTCCCAGTGATTTGCCCCTGGAAACTCGAGAGCGAATTATCATTCGAGCATTGCCTGTTCGATTTCTAAAGGAAGTTTAAAAAACTTGTTCAAACGACCAAAAGTACAAAGTACGCAATAATAAGTAACGATCTAATCGAAAGATTCAAGCCGGAACAGGTATTTAGTAGATAAATAAACTAGGCGGATATTGGTATGTTTATATGAAATGCTGCCAAGGTTCTAGTTTGTACAATGTAAATGTGTAAAGAAAAAAACAGCGAGAACTCCATAAGTCATTTACGGTCGTCAAATTGAGCACTTCATAGTTAGAGCATTATAATCCTTCGAGCGCCTCGCTCCGTCTTGCCTCGATCGCCTAAAATACTTACTGTTCAGACGATCAATATCGTATTTGAAATTAATAAATCAATAGGTTGCACGTGTAGAATACGTATAATTCATATATGACTTATATACATATATATATATATATATAAAGTACATACAAATACATAACCGGAGGTAATTTGACAGTCTAGTAGATCTCCAAAAGCTGACTAACACTTAGAGTTTAGTAACGAACACGGAGCTTGCCTACACCCACGGCCCCGTAACTTACCCCTAGTTAACCAAAATGCCGCGTAACCGTACCGGATTATAAAAGACATTAACTCATTCTATGGATTACTACGCAATCATTTGTCGAACACTCCTACATGATGATAACCCGTCCTCACTCGTTCTTCACCGTGCAATGGTATCGCTTTAATTCAGTGCGATAGAATGGAGTGTAAAAACCCACGTGTATTTTTCATATAAAAATAAGATTGAACGTACTACAAACTTACATGTAATTGTTTTACCTTATAGTTGAGCTAGCTATAATGTGATTTTGTTAACTTTTTGCGTTAGAAACTTTATTAGCAATACTAGCTATCTGGCATGCATTTTTCCAACGCCTAAAAGGCCGAACTTTGCATATGAAATTAACTGAAGATAGATATATTAGATTGACAAACGAAGGGTGGAACGCTTGTTCCTGGTACAGGTTTTGCAAATAGTCATAATTTCAACTCCAGATCTTCTTTATTTTGCTTAGGCCCAGCTCTGGTTGTCACGCACGGCTGGTTGTCAGTCAGCGTTAGCAGAAATTCTGTTTAACAAAACGATCAGGAACTTTTCGAGTCGAAAAAAGGCCAGAGGCTCGATCCTTTTGTTTCTGCATCAAGACCACAACAATAAGAGATTGTTTGCTGCATCGATATGCGGAGGTGACTTTGCATATTGGACGGTTAGCAAACCCCTCGATGGATCGTGTCTTCGATTTACCGAAGTTGGATTAATGGCAGTTTTCCTTTCTTTATCTGCGAGAGTGCGGACTAGTCCCGTCAAGCCGACCGATGTTGACCAGAATCGTAGTCGCATACAGCTTTCGATTATTGCTTAGCCGCTAGGCTTGCATTATCTAGTCAACGAGTCAATCTCAACAGATAATATTGCTCTCCCGTGCTGAACAGAGAAAGGCCCTTTCTTGTTCGAGTCTATGACGACGGCTATCACCGACTGTGCGTTTCTGCTGATGGCGGTAGCAGGCCTCGACGCGGCGATGATCAACGAGGGTCGCGGCTGTACCACTCGTTTGTGGGCGACATTTGACGTATCTGTTAGCTAAGGAGCCGTCTACCTTACGGACACTGTTGGGAACGTTCAAACTTTGGCGCGCTTGAGTTCGCGGCCCTTAAAGTTTGCTCGCTGTATACGACGATATATGGCAATGATAGCTCCAACAGGCTCATTTAACATTTGGAGGGAGCTGTCTACATCGACCAAACTTGTTAATAAACGAATATTAAAGATGTTTAAAAGTGAGATGTAATTGAAATACGGGGCGCGTAACAAAGAAGAATTGAATGAAATATATTTGGTTTATAGCTATTCCGCTATCACCGGTAACGCATCACGCAAAACGCGCATGACCTTCATGCAGAGAAGTATTTCAATGTGATATTCCTAATACAATATATGTGAACGAACTTGTTGAGGGGCACTCAGTGACCAAATTGGTTGTGTATTATGAACTCAACATCTACCGAATGCATAAATGGCTTCAAGTTTGAGTCCATAAATCTGGTCTTGCCTATTTTTCTACATTAAAAACACATTTTTTTCCTGCGTTTGTAAGTCCGGTAATAACCATAATTCTAAAAAATCGCTATCGGCGTTCATTCATACGTAAGGAACAGAGAGCGCGAAAAAGCAAAAGTGCGTCAGTTTGATAACGTGATTTTGTGACAGGAGTCAAATGATGGACAAGAGACAGACCAAAGAATGTCACAGATATTTTTTTTTGCCATTCAATAATCTCAAGAGCCAAACTTAGTCCTGTACACGCAAGACGGACAAACCTGTCTGTGGAAATTATATATCTGGCATAGAAATACCGTGAAAAAATCAACTGAACAAGAATGAATTTTCGATTAGAGGCATAAAAATACTGTGAACAACTATTTCAGGACTAAATATGTAACAAGTGCCTGCATTTGGCCAGAAGCTTTTGTCATAGCACAACCAAAAAGCTGTTTTGATATAGCCAAGACAGGGTACTGTCAACCCTGTCTGAAGACACTGCTTTACGACTGTGGTCATATTCCGTATTCGAAAATATGAAATTAGATAATTTCATGTATTGGCCTACGGTGAAACTCATCGTAATTGCTCCGCTCGTACTGAACACAGAGACAGCAAAACCGAATTAGGCTGGCAGCATTTGAAGGCCAAACAGGGCGCCTACGATCTTCAGCTCTCATTTTTTTCCCTAGCCTATTTATTAGCGCCATATGAAACGGCCATTAGTCATGCGTAAATGAACGGTACAGCATTGATAACTGCCCCATCACTAATCTAAGTCAATGTAACTTCTGAAGCCGTTGCTTTTAGTACCGTTGTTAAGCTTGCCGTCGTTGGCGACGTCGACGCTATCGAAAAAGGTTTCAAGTTGAAATACGCTGCTCTCACTCTCGCGTGATCGCCCGCCCGCTTATTTCTTTTCATTTTCCTTTGTTGTGACTGTTGCGCTCATTACTATGGCCCTAGCTAATAGCTGATAGATAAACAGTCACGCACTCACGGCTGCAGACACGCTCGAAGCAGCTGCAATGGGCGCGTTATGGAATAGACAGTGTCAATTTACAGCCTAAGGTGTCATAGCCATGGAGAGACAACAAACAGGCAACGTTCAAGTGCCTGTGTTAGAGCTACGTGCTTCAACAACAACAATAAACGTTGTAGCGATGAACGGAACAGCAGCAATGGAAAACGAAACAAAGATGCTATATGTATTTTGTACACGCAAGTTGCAAACTTAAGACGATTTCTGCGAATTTCACTTAGGCTTTTGGCGATGGCCTCTTCAACAATCAGCTGCGCCAAAACTCTAATGAATCAAGCCTTTACTAACGCAAAAATCAATGTTTATTTACCTATATATACGTGGATTAATTACATCAATTGGGAATAGCGAATCGTTTTTGCATTGGGGATTCCGCACATATTGAACCGGTAGTCGACTAATTTAATTGACGGGACAGCAGCGACAGAACACCGTTGTTGTAACGGTAAATCCCACTCCCGGGAATCACAGGTCTGCATCGGCGGCGCCATTGGCCTTATACGTAGCTATATCTCGTAACGGCGCACTCCCCAATAACAACTAATTCGTATGGGATATTGCATTTTTTGTGAGCCTTGTCTACATCACGAACTGCAGTAGGGGGCGTTGCTGATGTCTGAGGGTCACGCGCTTTTTACGCGTATATATCCCTCCGCCCGGTTACACTTGTAACCAACACATATTTGCCTACAAAGCAAACCGGTTGAAGCGAGAGCAGTACAACCTAACGCACCTACTGGGATAAATGACCGGTAGCGCCCTCTATCGTCATCAGGCGTTTCTAGGTGAAGTCTGCCACAATGCAGCGGCACGCACAGGGAATCCCTGTTGAGCAAAGGTCTCCTCGGGACGACGTCAGCGCGGCTTCCACCGCTTCTTTCGGGTGGAGTGCACAACAACAACGACGACGACGGCTGACGACAGTTGCCTGCGTCGCTGTCGAAGTGTTTAAGTGCGACTATTGGTTACTGTCGGCTGGAGTCGCATAGCGGTTCTAGTACGTTATCTCCTCATCATGATCAACAGCAGCAGCAGAAGGCTGTGCCGTCTCTCAAACACGCCACCATTGGTGAGGGAAGATCCCCTCTGTCATTCGTGCTCGTATTGGTAGTAGAAGCGTGCTGCTGGCAACCGCGGCAGCAGCCGGCCGCAGCTAGAGATCACGCAGGTCAACAAACATGTTGGCAGTGTCTGGTCGAACGACAGCCGTCGTGTATATTGTAGGGTCTAGAAATCACAAAGAAAATAGTTAATGAATGAGAATGTTCTGTTCAGGCAAAGGCTTAACTATCGAGTTGAATGGGAGCGAATCAAGGGTTTCTTTGGATAGCGCGTGTATCGAAATCTGGAATAATACTGGCTATCCTGAAGCCCTATGTCGAACTGAACCTTAGGCCAACATAAGTTGTCGGATCCTGATCAAGTCGAGTCTAAGGACGTGTCTAAACTAGCTAAGGTCAAGAGAACCTGTGCAATTGTTAGACATTGCTAAACGATCGTAGTCTTTAGCCAACAGATATAGTCATCAAAAAACAAAGCCAGAGGTGGCGAAGAAACATCACATAAGTTACTAATGCCGTGACAATCTCTCCTTCTCGCTACCATTGTGACTTTCTTCTAGTTTAACTTATGAAACCACATGTAACTTGCGGAGTATAGGGATGGGCTTTAAATTACACATTTGGTTGATTATTGAATTTTCATTTGTTTTCTTCTTATTAGTAGGGTTTTTATTCCTGAAATAGGTTCCAGCTGGTTCGACCAATGGATACATTGTGAATCGTTCGGTGTGAGCAGGGTCTTCTATGATGAATGAAGCAAACTATTTTTCCACCCGTTTCTATGACAATGGTGCAGTAATCACCGAAATGACCATCGCCACTACGAACGGTTTGCTGCTTTTTTTACAGTTCGATCATTTTTAACCGCCTTTTGAGTACAGGCACAGATTTTAACAGAAATTCACGCGGCGGATTACTTACGGCTAGATTAGTACATATCTGTAGTAGACTATATATTCTAGAATAATGTCTTTGGAATAGATTTAATTACATATGAAATGCTTGGTCCGTTGCCAAGATCTGATCCAAAAGTATATTACGAATTTCTTGCTGAACACCAATCTGATGGCAAAAATAGTTACAAAAAAGTTCAACCATATCTATGTAAGCCTTATTTTTACTAAAGAAGAACTTAAATTGGTACAGCGGACGCACATTGTGTTCGCTGAGCCTCACAGGGCAAAATTACCGTTACGCGAAATGAGAGAAGTAGGGCAAAATTGGTACACACATGAACGGTTACTCAACAGCTTTTTGAAGCGCACCGCCATTAGGGCGATAGTCTGTTGCTAGGAATAGAGCCTGCTGCCTCTCCGAGATCTGCTTCTTTAAGCGTGAACTGTAACGGAATTGGTTGAAGATAATTTTTTTTTTTTGCTAGCTGTTTGTCATTCATCGCAATCAACCAGCTAAAGGTTTCATCCTATTGTATAGCCGTGCATAGTAATACAATGTAAACCTGGTTAGCTACTAGTTATCTTCTACCTCAGAAGTGCCTGATACGGAAGGTGTACAGGTAGTAAGCGTGTGAGGACCGCAGCTATTAGAAGCTCGCTGTCTGATTCAACGGCGAGCCGTCTTCAAGCCATCGACCCCAGTCAGAAAAAGGTGAATTACATTCCATTCTAGCCGTAGATTACAAAAAACCGTCACAGAAAAAAGCGTGTTGCGTATAGCTTAAAGTTCAAGTTCACGGCAACTTGTCCAATTCTGCTATGTGGCTATTGCGTTTCTGACATTCTGAGATTGTCGTAATAAAGGTAGCCGTCAGCAGCATCTATCTCCACGTGTAACAGCAGCAGCAGCAGAAAGAATCGATAGCAGGATCGTTACTGCAGAGAGTTGCTGGGTGAATCTTTCAGGACGCGTCCTTTGTTGAGCGTTCGTTAATTCTCTTTCGGCTATAGCCGATCAGTCGTCAACTGCTATTCCCTCTGCTACTGCACATGTCACTGGCAGTTAGTGTGCCTTCCTAGACACGCTTGACAAAGCTACATGTAGCTGACGTGTGTGAGCCCGTCTGCGCCTCTCTATCTATCTGTATCAGTCGGGGCATGTGTGTACAGCATATCGTGCCCCTTTGTCTATCCAGCGTTAAGCTGAAATGTGTGCACTTGTTGGATAAGGAGTGCAGCTAACTTCATTATTGCCCACTGATTTCCTTCTTTGCCCTCTCTTTCGACTGACGGCAGTGGTCCGCCAATGCCAGTAACGATTACTGCCATAAAGGCGACTACCTGATGGTGCTCACGCTACTATAGTACAACTATTGTACTGTCGGACGCAGTCTGTTTCTGTCTGGACGACCTTGGCGCTAGTACAGGCTAATGCCAACTAGCCGAACGATGCTACAAAACTATATGGTAGGAAAGGTGGACCGAACCCTTATACGATGCGGTTGAGGTTCGTGTGCCTCGCTGCCTGCCTTCAACAGGCGCAGCCGATAGCAGCGAGCTCCAAAGGGGCTAATCATTGACTGCAGGTTTCCTCAGCTCACGAAAGATCGGACCGGCTTTTTATCATTCCGTCACTGAAATTATTATGAACTCACTGATCGGCAACTGAGCAAATTTGTCAGAAATTAGCCAGCAGCCAGCGTTTACACTTAATGTATTTCTCGGAGAGCTATTCTCGCGCGTCGTAAAGCAATGTTTATAGTCATTGTTTTCGATGCAATTGGCAGTCTATGTCTTCAGCGTCCGAATCTAGTATGTACTATGTTGGAAGGACTGGGCAGATGTTCATGTGGTATACGTTTATTTGTCAGTAGCTTATAAGTGTTTGTATGGAGGAAACGGCTTTATCTATATTTTTGAGGGCACTGAAGCCGAATGACTGCCTAAAAGAGAATTTATCTTATGTCTTAAGTCTATGATATAAGAAGTTTGTGCTAGCAAAATCCAAGCACGCTGGGCAGAGCAGGCTTAATCGTTACTGCTGTACCGTGGGGCAAACCTACGTTGCTCTGCACAGTTTCATCAGTTTCTACAATGCCCTATCCCGAAAACATATTGCCTTTTCACCAACTTGGATTTGAGTCAAACTCTATAACCCGGCAGTGACTAGCATATTAACGACAAAACAGTTTTGACTCTTTCGTAAAATTCATTCGTAGCGTAGTTACTGAAATATAAAAAAACATACGACAGTGAAAGTGCGATAAGCCGTCTAGCCAAAGCTCAGCATATAGAGAAACATTATTATATATACGCCTTAATCTTCGTACACATACGTCGTCTATTCCTAATTTTTTTGGTTTCTATTGGCCTTCTTTTTGCGTATAGGGAAACAAATGTATTTGCAGTTGGTCAGCGCAGCAAGGACAATAGCAATCAAGGACGATTTCCTGCACCGAACGGCGCAAATGCAGAGTACGGAAACAGTGCTCTCTGTGTATAGCGCTAGGATGTAGCCGTGGTCGCAGAACATGCAGTTCACGATCGTAGCTACACTATTTGTGTAGAACGTTGCGTATAAGGATGCAAACTCATAGAACGACATGGTCCGAGACAGTTGTCCATGGACAACACGCTTGTCAAGTGACAGACACACAAATGCGTTCGATCTTTCCGCCAAGCTCCCGTTCATTCTAAAGGGTACCGTTATATCTTGCAGGTTCAAAAAGTCAGAACGGTGCAAGGCAAGCAAAAAGACTACCTGTCGCTGAAACGCGCGCGTCCAACATTTTCTAAACATTGTTCTATTATTCGTTTATTTTAGAAACGTTTGTCCGTTGCTTACGTAAACCTTTCGTTCTCCACAAACCTTTTAGACCTTCGAGCCTGCTAATCGTGAAAAGTAGCCACATGTTGCTTCCGATAGTTCCTATTTAATGAAGCAAATCTTAGTTGAATCTTCGAAGACTGTGCTGGTCTCCAATGAACGAGATGGTCGAGCTACGACTAATGGAGCTATAGCAACTTTCCTGTTACGTCGACCTTGACCATCGCCGTCATTATCATAGCTTGTTGCGGTTTCTGCTATTCCCAGTTCATCGTGGTCGTCTAGAACAACTACTACAAATTGCGTCAGCAAAAGTTCTATATATTATATAATCCATGTGTGAGTCATAGCAATAGTATAATAACCGTTAGCTGAATAGTGGATGGCCGACTAATCGACTTGTTCCTATTCCACTCTGTTGTGGCCATCGGCAACGATAAATCTTTTTGTCCATGCCGTCGTGCCGATGTAGACCCTCCTCCTATTTGCATGTTATTCATGCACGACGACGTACGATCAGACGGCTCTTGCGCACTTTCGTTATTGTTATTATTACTGATATTCTGGGGTTATATTGACGCATCGTACACGAAACTGCTAAGATATATAGCTATTGTACAATATCGCAACCCACGGACAAAGATGTACATAGGACCTATAAGCGTGCTAGGCCTTAATTTGCGACACGACGAATCCGTTGCAATAGGAAACTTGTTGTAGAAACTATTACCTACATATTCAGTTCAATTATCTACGTACATAACATATATTATTAACGTTATCATTATTGGCTTCGTTGGTCATTGGGCCTGCTTCTGCTGCTGTGCAGATACTAACTATAAATTATTATTGATCTTTTATAGCTTCTATCTAGCGATTTTTTTTGCTACCATTTGTTGGAACTGTCAGTTAAGCGCGCAAACGTATATGTATACGGCAGTCTTTTTTTTTAGGGTCATAAGCATTGTTGATATAAACTGTACTACAGAAGTGCAAAGGCTACTTGATCGCTGCGCTATCGAAAAGTCGTACTCTACATTGTCTGTAAGTACTGATAAAGAAAGAAAGAGAGGCGATACCGACAATGGCAGTGCTTCAGATTGGTCAAGACACGATAGCTGTACAAACTCTATATTATTCGTTGAGTAGCGGTTTTTTTTAAACAGAGGGTAAAAGCAGACTCATCGGACACCCCACGCCGCTCATGGGCGGTATTACCGCATCGTTACTAATAACATCGTAAAGGCCCGTACGCAGGCCGCGCATTGAACAATGCTGGCCTTCTTAGCATTATTTTCTATCCACGCACTCAATCAGTTAATATAAAAAAAGGATAATTTTCTTTTTTAGTATAATAGTTATTCGCCGGTAGAGAAGTCGCCAGTCGAAGACAACAAAAATTATAATCCGTAGAGTGAAATATATATACTGTTTAGCAAATCTTTTTTACATCATCATCTCTTTATAAAGTCTGTCCTTTGTGTACACACTTCTGCTATCAGTAGTATTATGCTGCAATTCGTTTTGCCTGACATTGATGGTAAAGAAGCTACAGAGCTAAGATCTTGTCGTCCGTCGTTTGTTATCCTAATCGTTATCACCTTAGAAACACTGATAATAGTAGGAGGAGGAGGAAGGGGCAAAATAGGATGATCGCGTTATCACATGTTGTATGCACAGCATGTGGTGGTGATGCTGCCAGGTATTGTATTTTATCGGGGAAAGCAAGTAGGGAGGGGGAGAAAGGCAGAGACCGATGGATGAATGAACGCATGCGAACGAAATAGTGGTATCGGGGGCCACTAATGAGACAACCGAGGCTCCCCATTCCAACAGAGAGAGAAAACAGCCTACCTGTTTCTGTATATGATATACGCGCGCGGTAGAACTATGAAAACAGCTGAAGGTAGTCACTTTTGTGTGTCAGCATTTGTGTATCTAAATAACGTTTGTCGATATGAGCACGTGCGCGTGGTGTGATTCTTCTGTTGTTTTCCGCTTGGGTGGCAAAAGACCCTTTGAGGGTTGCGCCAAGGACGCCGTTGTACAGAGCTGGCTCGTGCTGCGATTTTTGCTACCGACACAACCGATGCTGCTGTTGTGGAGCAATTCTTGCAAAGCAGGGGTTGCACTGACTGTTGCGTTAAGCATAGATGAGCTGAACAGTGCGATGACACACGATGGACAGTTTTCTGCGGGTTTCCTTTTTCTCCTGTTCTCCTGATTTCTTAGCACGCGTCTGTGGAGTGGTGCTAGGGGTTAGAGGTGGTCGGCGAAGAACCCATGCTAATACCCTAATGTTGTTGTTGCCGACCGTCATGATTACGTATACATACGTATACGTACGTGCTAGTAATGCGCGCCGCGCAGAGATCGTAGTTTCTTAAATGGTCAGCGCGCTCATGCTCCTGTGCAACGTTCCTCGTCCTTTCGCTACGCATGATATTGCGAGCTACGAATATATTGCTAATATTATTATTATTATGGTTATTAATGAATAAATTTTATCGGTGCAAATATTGTTACAGCCGTTAATTTTGTAGTCATGATCATGTTAGGATAGTTGGAGGGATTCTGACGACAATTACGATTGTTGCGTTAGCTGGCGGCAGTTGTGCTATGGTGGCAACGAAAAACAGATGAAGTTTAACTAATTTCCTTGCCATGTACACACGCAGACGTAAAAAAGTCTGTTGCTGAACGGTTTGCCCAAAGCCAGAAGGCGACGGGGGGAGAAGGACCAAGCGGATTTGGCTCGGGAGGCACCGGCTGCCTCTCACAGAATGGACCACTCGGAGGTCTGTTCAGCGTCGGGCACTGCTCGCTCCGTCAAGTCTAAATTGTCGGCTAGTGTATTAAATCACGAGAGCGCTTACTTATACTGCTCTGATTGGCAATGAAGATGATGCCGATTATGATGATGAACGCTGATATTAACAAGGTAATTATGTAAGAACGCCGGTACCGCATCGACTGTATGTATAGCAAGTACTAGAACCATTTATGTTTCCATCACAAAATTACGACCACAGTAAAGGTAACGGGACAAAATTGATTAATAAACCATGATGTTGCCAAGTGCTGCGTATGGCAATGAAATGCGTGGCCAAAGGAAATAATTATAGAAATTTCTTGCTTTGCTCTTCACGACAGCCATTATGTACGAAAACCCATGTCATAACTCGACCAGATGGATATATTACGTGTAGAAACGAACAAGAGCTTTTTATATGCTCAAGTGACACGAGGTAGACAAAATCTAGATTTTATCTGAGTAAAGGTTTGCCGCGGCGGTTGACGTAGAGACCGCGCTACACATCCGTAGGAATCAGCGCCAGCTAGGATGCCGTCGCTAGAGATTAATAAACAGATAAACGATGTATTAGTATACCCTAATAACGTCTTCTGGAGAGTTCCTCAAGCGACGTAATCAAATAAAGGCGGTAAACATCATACAATGCAACCTTGTCGACTTTGCAAGGAACAAATTTTAAATCTGAAGGTATCAGTATATAT